>NC_054481.1:120515427-120762927 GCF_017639515.1 Carcharodon carcharias | reverse complement strand
GACAGGAAGCAGAGCGTAGCGGTTAATGGATATTTTTCGTGATTGTAGTGAAGTTCCACAGGGGCTAGTTTTGGGATCATTGCTCTTCCCAATATATATTAATAATCTAGGTCTTGGTATACAGGACACAATTTCAAAGTTTGCGGATGATACAAACCTTGGAAACATTACTAACTATGAAAAGGATAGTGTAGAACTTCAAAGGAAGATAGACAAGTTGGTGGAATGGGTGGATAAGTGGCAGATGAAGTTCAATGTAGAGAAATGTGCATTGATTCATTTTAGTAGGAAGAACAAGGAGAGGCAATACAAATAAAGCATAAAACACTAAAGTGGGTGCAGGAGCAGAGGGACCTGGGTGTATATGTGCATAAGTCATTGATGGAGGCAGGACAGGTTGAGAGAGGAATTAATAAAGCACACAGAATCCTAAGCTTTATTAATAGGGGCTTGGAGTACGACAGCAAGGAGGTTATGTTGAATTTGTACAAGGCACTAGTTCAGCCTCAGCTGGAGTGTTGCATCCAGTCCTGGGCGCCACACTTCAGGAAGGATGCGAAGGCATTGGAGAGAGTGCAGAAAAGATTCATGAGAATGGTTCCAGGGTTGAGGAACTTCAGTTATGAAGATAGATTGGGACTGTTTTCCTTAGAGAAAACAAGGTTGAGAGGAACTTTGATACAGGTATTCAAAATTATGAGGGGTCTGGACAGAGTAGATAGGGAGAAACAATTCCCACTCATGAAGGGATCGAGAACAAGAGGGCACAGATTTAAAGTAATTAGGAAAAGAGCCAAAAGTATATGAGGAGGAACCTTTTTATGCAGTGAGTGGTTAGGGTTTGGAATACACTGCCACTGTATGGTGGAGGCAAGTTCAATTAAAGCATTCAAAAGGGAATTAGACTTATCTGAAAAGGAAAAATGTGCAGAGTTACAGGGAGAAGGTGGGGGATTGGCATTAGATGACTTGCTCATTCGGAGAGCTAGGGCAGACACGATAGGCCAAATGGCCTCCCTCTGTGCCTTACCCATTCTGTGATTCCGTGATATTTCCATGGTGGGTGGAAGTCTTGTCCCCTGTCCAAAATGAGACGTCAATAACAGACGGCACTGGAAAAAGCTAACAACTCACTGGAACAAGAAAATGTTTTCCAACAAGAAACCCTAATGTGTACAAGGCCAATGGTTCATGTTCTGTCCCTGGTCATGGTTGTGTTGGCTGATCTCATCTAAAGAGGTACGATTGGCAACTTCTGGAGGTTTCATCACATGACCTCCTATCTCCAACTGCTCTGCACAGTCGAGCAGGCTTTTTCTCCATCTTAAATATTGTTTGTAACTAATAAATAACATTCAAAGAAAATGAAAAAGAATAAACATATCATTTTTTTAATGTCACCTATATATTATTTTCCCATGGGTTTGCTTGCAGCAGTGTTTAGGAGATTATTCTCCACTTTCTGAATATCTCAGGACAATCTTGGAAACATAACAACCCACCCTGTAGTAAAGGCTGAAAGTCTATCGTGAAGGAAACTGTCAAGTTGAGAAGTAGGAGAAAAGACAAAGCAAACCAGAAATACTGAATAAGTGACACCAAAAACAAATTGCAGGAGAGGGAAAATTGAAAGAAATGATTGTAAGACATGAGGCAGAAGGTATCATTTGGGTTGAGGGGAACAGTGTTAACAAGGCTTGAATGACAAGTACCTGAAGGCACTGAAACAACCTTGTTGGAAATAGTAGTGTCTCAAAGAGGATATTGTGGGACCAATTCCAGGAACAGAAAGAAAAGAATTTCATTTCTATAGTGCCCTTGACAAGCTCAGGATGTCTCGTAGTCATTAGACAGCCAATGGAATATTCTTTGAAGTGCAGTCACCATTGTAATGTAGGAAACGTGGCAGCAAATTTGCACAAAGCAAGTTCCCACATACAGCAATGAGGTAATGAGCGGATAACAATTTTCAATATTGATGCAGCCTTGCACCTTGGCCCTTGGCTCTCCACTTAGATTTTCTCAGCTGTAAAAGTCGGCACTGGCTATACCTCAAGAACACTGTTACCAGGGCCCCAGTCCAACAGCAGATGGCAATGTGCTACTGCAACAATATTCTGTCTGTATTTCCACAGTGTCCTCAACATCTGGAAATGCTTCTGGTGATATAGTGTCCTCTTACTGGGCAGGAATGAGCCTAAGTATTTTACTCATTGACTATGAAACCTGATCCACAGATATACTACCAAGGACTTAAGTCAAACCAGAATGCCTGTTAAATCATTATCTGTCTGGGTCTGGAGGTAGTTAGGAGTATCCTACTATGAATTAAATGTAAAGTGACGTTCTTCTGTCTAGGAATCTTTACCTTCAGTTAAGCTGTCTTGGTGGTAGGCTGCTCACTCACATTAGTCGAAGGTCTCCTTCACTCCTCTAGTAACTCGGTCCATCAAGCCTGGCTGAGAAGGCCATGTCACAGGCCCTTTTTGAGCAGATCCCAAATGTTTTGTCTCTTTTAAGTTTCTGAGCACTACTTTCGTGTCAGTGATTTGCACAAAACAAAGCAGAGTAAATAAATAATACGTTGTTGTGCCCCCCAAATGCTTTGATTTCCTATTAATTATTAATAAACAAGCACTCTGACGTGAATATAAATTGTTGTGAATTGCCACTCCATGCTGGCTATTGAAAAACATATTTATTTATTTATTTATGGAAAAGTGGATGAAAAAGCACATTGTTATTAGAATGGAAAATACTGGATTTGGAACATCAGAATGACACATAAAGTATGGGGGAGAAAAAGGTAGCTTTCCAAAAGGTAGCCTGCTGTAAATTGGAGAATATGGAGATTTCTGAAAAGCAGGAATGTTATTACTCCAAGAGTACAAACATGCATTACGTCAAAAGTTATGTCTCACAATCTCCATTTCCTGCATCAGGTTGGATCCAGGAGTTTGTCCTTCTCAACTTGGACTGACTGAAGGTTAAATTGTCTTATGGCCCCAAGTTTTCTCCCCTGTTTTTCTGAAGATGCCTGAAGGGTTACAATTCTGTGGATGCTGGCAACTTTCTCTTACTATGCACAAGCAATTGTTCTTCATGTGTGATTGTAGGCTGTAAGTGTTATATGGCTTTTTGACTGTGGAGGCCATCACAGTCTCCTGAGCATGATCTTGACATGAACACATGTTCAATTTCCAGAAGAAGTTATTACATAGCTGTCAAAGTACCTGGTTGATTGCTTCTCTGCCTCACTAGTTGAAGGACATTCAGGCAAATGGAAGTATCTTGACTTTTGTCATTGTTGAGAGAAACCAACCCAACATAAGTCGGGTATCAAATGTGGGACCTACCTAGTCTGTTCCACATCAAGTGCTGCATTTACTCACCAAGTAATCAGATAGCTTGATGAATGTTCATTAATGAATTAATGTGTCATGCCTTTATCAATCCTTCTGCTCGTAGTGGTTAAATTCATTTTAATTATTGCCCATTCCCCATCATCATTGCTAATGACTATGAGACAGACTGTAATAAATAAAAGCTGCTCACATTTGACAACATAACATGCACTCACATATTATCCTTAATAATGCAAAACTAAATTGTGTTAATCTGAGGATGAACTGCCATCCAGGAGGGGTTAGATAGAAGGACCAAAGGTGAGATCAAAGAGGTTTTGAGGTGGCTTTTTAAGGTAGAAGATATGTATCAAGGGTGAGGGATTTAGGAAGAAAATTCTAGAGTGCAGGACAATAAGGATATTTTTAAGATCTTTGTTTATTTTGCATTTTGAAAATTTGAATGACTTTCAGCTCATTAAAGTGAAAAATATTAACAAGAGAAACTGATACACGTTTTCAAACTTTCATCATTCCATATTAGCATCAAATTTGAACGCACAACCTTCTGACTCAGAAGGTCTGGACAGTTTTGTGCTGTAACCATTGGCCAAAAGAGACTAGAGAAAGACTGTCCAAACTTAATTGAAGTAGGTCTTCACAACTGGGAGAGCGAGGACTCTTCTCCCATCAGTTGAGACTGTCTCTGACTAGAACTAAAGTAGCATTGTCCACTATCCAGTATTCAGGATTTAAATGGTTGAAGAGCTATTTAGGTTATTGCTATTTTTATCTACACTTCTTGTATGTGCTTCTTCTTCAGAAACTTGTACATACTGATGTTGTGAATGGAAGGATTCTCGAGAAACAGCAAAAGGACCCGACACCCAAAAGGCAGAATCTGATTAATGTACTTGAAATCAGGGTTCGAAGGTTTAAAATGTTTGAAAAAAAAACAATTTCTTGATAATTGAAATACAATTGCCCTTCCAATATTGCTATGTAGCATTGGTGGTTGTATTGAAACAACTGAAATCAATAAAGAAAACAAATCCATTGTTCTGATGTGAATTAATAATGGACTTCTTAAATGGGAAGATTTACAGATGGGCATATACAATAATACATTATTGTTGTACATCACTGACATGTATATTCTCACAGAGTTCTTCCTGGTTTTGAAATATTTTGGAACATATTGCTTCAAAACTGTCTTCACTGTACAGACTCTATTTTCCCTTGGACTGACTGTTGTCAATGAGAGACCAATAGACAGAGGTCTCCATTGCAGATATTCTGATGCAACAGACTTTTGCCTCCCCATGACCCTGCTCCCACATGTTGCTTAGCATGATGAATGGTTTTGTGACTTTAAGGGAAATTACAAGGGACAATTCAAAAACAAGATACTGACCCATAGGGCAGAGTCATCCCAGATTTGCACTAAGTGCAGTAGCAGGCGGGTAAAACTAAGTTTTACCCACTAGCCACAATGGCAACTTTTCACGCCGTGTCATCCCAAACCCACCCTATTAATTATGCATTGCAGGGAAACATGCTGTTTCCATGGAGGGCGGAATCTCATTCGCCCACCATGCCGTCATATAGCCACTTCAGCATGCCAGGCGCCATATTTAAACTTTAGCCGTGCATACACATTTCAGTGCTTCCAGCCCACGACTGCTACAAAGAAGACATGGCCCTGAAAGGCAAAAAGACTGCAGCCCCCAGGTTCAATGACTCGTCCCTGGATGCAGTGGAGGTTCGCCGTGATGTCCTTTACCCTGCTCTGGCCATAGGAAGGGCAGCAATCTCACTAGTCCACTTGGGAAGCTGTGGCAGCTGTGGTTAGCACCAATGCCCTGCAAAAGAGGACAGCCACCCAGTGCCGCAAGAGAATGAATGATTTCCTCCGTTCCACCAGAGTAAGTCACTCTTCTGATCACTCTCAACCCACACACTCACAAACCCACCACACATCCACAGGGCCCTCACTCACTGCCGGTTCAAGGGACATCACCACTCACTCTCTCACACATTGTCTTCATTTCATCCACGGGACCACTCACCACCCACACATGCCAGACATACTTATCATCTGACCTGGCAGGCGTCCTGCTTACACTCTCTCCATCTCTATTCATGCAGGACAAGCTGGCACATAACAAGAGGGAGATGTCGCAGACCAGTGGAGGAAGGCCTGAAATCAAGGTCCTCTCGGACTTTGAAAATAGAGCCATCCAGCTGGCTGGCGAGGATCTGGATGATCCTGTGGTGACAGTGAGGTCGGCAGTGCTCTACCAAGTGAGGATCCAGCAGTGCAACATCTATCAGACAACCATGCTGTGTGTGATGTGTCCTGTTTTACAGGCCATTGCCATGCACTGATTACCTCCCTTTGCTTCCGCAGGCACATCTGGGAAACAGCCGACGGAGCCCAAGACCCAGGGTCTCCAATCAAGCCCCAAACAAACCTCTGAAGAGGAATCTGGAGGCACCCTCCTTGAAGACCCATCACAGCACTCACTCACATCCTCCACCAGCGCAGAGGCAAACACCTGTGTGGGGCCTAGCTTAAGCCTCAGGATCACAATCTGGTGGGCACGTTGCTCTGTCTGCTGCAGCAGGCAGGGTGTAGCATTCAGCAGGCTGCCTCCACCTTCTCTGTGGATGGCCAGAGAGCACCAAGAGGTAGCGGCAGGGTTAGCAAGATTAAGAAGATGTAACTCTTTCAAGTACAAACCCGTTTCCATCTGTTTCAGATGAAGTTACGTTGTTTCATAGTTTACCATTGTGAGATTTGAACTCTTGATCTTGGGGTTACAAACCCAGTACCATAACCACTTGGCTATTTAGGCCAAGCAGTTGCACAGCCTGTGCACGGGTGTTAATCGCTTGTACATAATGTTCACTATTATAAATAAACTCCCAAGAATGTCTCCTTGCATGTGGCTCCTTGGTCTGATGAGCAGTGTTTGAGTTATTCAGATGTGAAACCTTTCTGCACAAGATAAAGGCAGGTGTCTCAGTCCAGGTGCTTTGCTTTCTTCTTTGTGCAGCCTTCAGAACGAAGTGATGGTCCAGCCTTACCCTCTCTGGACACATTACAGATGCTGGCACGTCGATGGTGCTAATCATTGCTGCCAGAATGTTGTGGGCAGGCATCACAGAGTACCATCGTTCTCTCTGTGTGCTCTCAACACCTTTAAGGTGGGGCTGGCCCCCATCTCTTCAGCATCTGTGACTAGTGATGCTGTGCTCCTGAGGGGGTCAGGTGCTGAAGGTGAACAAAGAATTAGGTGCTTTTAAAGTTTCATGGCTGCATCTCTATGATATGGCCCTGATCACAGGGTTCAGGTGAGGTGCCCTCGGCCAGACAGGAGTCAGACATTCTCAGAGGCTATGTGAAGATCTGGGGAGTGTCCTTACTGCATGTCATCAATATCCTCCACAAATCTAGTGGCTAAGAGGGCCTCGCGAGTGCGCCTGCCTCATCTGGCCAGTGCAGGTACCTCATCCCTGTCATCATCGCCTTCAAGGACCTCCTCACCTTCATCCCCATTATCAGAGGAGACCGCCATCTCCTCCATCTCCTCCTCAGCCAGCTCCTCTACCCCTTGCAGAGCCAGTTGTAAAGGGTGAAGAAGATGATGATGATGTGTGACACCCTCAGTGGACTATAATGCAAGGCTTCACTAGACCAGTCCAGGCAGTGGAACCTCATTTTCAGCAAACCAATGGTCTGCTGCACCAAGTTGCGAGTTGCAGCATGAGCCTCTTTATACCTTGGCTCTGCTGCAGTCTGAGGCTGTCACACGCGAGTCATCAGCCATGTTCTCTGTGGGTAGCTCTTGTCCCTGAGGAACCATCCCTGCAACTTCTGTGGGGCCTGGAAGACTTCAGGGATCTGTGACCAATTAAGAAAGAAAGAGTCATAGACACTCCCTGGAAACTGTGCACAGACCTGCTGGATGCATTCATGGTGGTCACACACCAGCTGCACATTCAGCGAATGGAATCCCTTGTGGTTGACATCATTGACCGCATGTTACGATGGATATCTGAGCCCTACATGAGTGCAGCCGATGGCACCCTGCACCTGTGGGAAACCCAAGATCTGGGTAAATCCGATCAGTCTTGCAACCTGAATGTCCTAGTCCCGGGTGAAATGCATAAAGCTGTGTGCCCTTGCGAAGATGGCATCCGTGACCTTATGGATGCATTTGTGGATGAAGGCTTGTGATATCCCACAGAGGTCACCTGTGGAGCCCTGAAAGGAATCGCTAGCGTAGAAATTGAGCACCGTGGGCACTTTCATGGCCACTGGCAGTGGATGCCCTCCATGTCCACGTGGCGCCAATTACTGCACCAGCTGGTAGATGTGACCAACCAGTTCCCTAGACATGCGCAGTCTTTGATGACACTGGTTCTCGGTCATCTGCAGGAATGAAAGCTGGCCTCTATAGACCCTGGGCCTAGCTAGGCACCGACCAGCCTCACCTCGTTGTGTTTCTTCGGTGACATATGCGGGAGCCCCAGCTGCCCCTTCTTCCAGAGGGTGCTGCTCCTCCCTCTGCGCAGCCAGGTGCCTCAGTCTCTCTCTTCTCAGCTGTCTTTGCCCTCTGTAAGCCACAGGGCATACAGCTAGGTCACCAGACTCCATGATCCTGATGTAATCCTTGTGCAGGATGAAAGAGAGAGATGCATGGGTTAGCATGGGTGTACTAAGAACCTGTCATGGTTAAGTCTGAAGGCCCCTTAACGCATCCTGGAGAGGGCAGGCCACCACTTGGATGGCCAGAGATTAGTGCACTGCATGGTTGCTTGAAACCCAACCCACCTCTGCCCCACTCCACCTGACAGATTGATGGCAGCTTTGCCCACTGTGCTCTCAGCTGAGGCACAGCATTCTCCTAACCTGTGCTGCAATGCTGCACTGTTAACTTGAACTATGGTGGGGACTGGTCCAAACCGGGATGATGACATTGCAAGGGGCTGTGAGAACCTCCACCAGTGACTGCTCCATGGCCAGCTTTAGCAAGGAGATTGTACAATGTGCCCAGCTGTCCAACTGTTCTGCAGTGCCCGAGGGGTGAAAAGCTCTGGAGCACTTGGTAGCACTTTGATGCCTCTGTGTGGCTTGAGTAGGCAGAGAAGCTAAAGACCCGACTCCAATCATATGAGTGTAGCTGCACCTGAACTATCTCAACTGCAGAGGAATGGTCACTTTATAAAAGGTTTCCCTCATGCGTGGCCGCTGCCCTTGTCCAGCCCCTCCAACACTCCACATGTGCTTGTGCGCTACGTTCAACCACAGGGCAGCCCTTGCCTCCCTCAATACGTCTCAACCGCAGGGCAGCCAGGACCTTTGGATCAATATCTTTCAGTGATGGTACAGGGAAGTGTTCAATGGGTTGGTACCTATCAGTGATGGTACAGGAAGAATTCTATGGGTCAGTGTCTATCAACGTTGGTGTAGGGAGGAACATTATGAGCATTGCAGTTTCTGTTCTATAAATTGTGTTTAAGCACAGCTGAAACTGACAGGTAAATGTTTCCTCCTCTCTGCTGGTTGTAAAAGTTGTAAGCAAAATGTGTTTAGGGAATCTCATCCAGTTCCCAGAATGCAAATCTATTGCCCAAAATCTACCTAATGGCCAACATCGACAGAGTATCACCTTGTATCTCAGCCTTTCTGTGGCTAACCTGAGAGGATCTGATGCTCACACTATGTGCTAAAAGTGGAAACCAACATTCAGTTGAATATTTTCATCTAGAAGTGTGCAGAATCCCTATAATCCATACATTCTGAAGAAAATAATACAGCAAGGCATTGGAGAATCACAAGTTACTGGAGAAATAAAGACTGGAGTCTAACTGCTAACAAGCTGGCTTAATTGAAACCTATCTGGGTATCAATCATGCTGCGAAGCATTGGACTTTAATTAATTAAATAATTAATGTTAATTTGATTACAGAGAGCTGCTGTTAACTGTCGAAGTACCATGTAGTTCTTCAAAATAATTCTGTTTTCCTTCATGCATTGTCTGTGCAATCTTTCCTCTACACATATCTCCTTTTTAATTTTATTTTTTCCTCTTTCTCCACACAACTTTCTTTCCTTCCCTCCTGAAGGTGCTAAATCAGGCTGAAGTACAGTTTCATGGGCAGTACGATTGACACTGATTCACGCCTGATCCCGAACCATAAGACTATTCTTTCAATGAAAGCAACCCTAATGGGGTCCTATCAGGGGTACAGTGGTGTAGAAATAATCCAGAGATTATTATGGCTGTTTGATCATTTAATTCAGTTTTTAAATATCTGAAATAAAATGCTACTATCAACAGAAGTGACCATAAAACTGTCAGATTGTTAGTAAACCCAGCTGGTTCACTGATATTTTTTAGGGAAGGAAACCTACCGTACTCATCCAGTCTAGCTTATATGTGAACCTAGTCTGACACCTATGACTCTATTTGTCCTCTGAAGTGTATCATTTAGTTGTATGAAACATTGGGCAGCTAGGGATGGGCAATAAATGCCAGCCTTGCTAGTTACACCCAGATCCTGAAAATGAATTTAAAAATCTCAACATCCAAACATAGTAGGCGTCACTGAAAATATGATTGGATGTTGGAACCTGACTGGCCCCTAACCCCAACTCAACTTCTCTCTACTAGGATGTTGAAGTCAATTGTTGCATTTCTACAGCCACTCCATACTCAAACCCATTGTGATTCTTTTCTAATTCACTTTACAAATGGAATAGAACTAAAGTGCTTGTTGATGAATTATCACTGGGTCACAGAGAGCAACATTATGAACTGAAATTGAATAATTGCTTTGCTATTTAAAAAACTCTCAGATATATTACCAGTTTAGTTTTTACAAGGAGGGTGGATATTTAGCAGTCCTATTAAGTTAGCATTGACAGTGGGAACAGGAGGAAGCTGGATGGTGTTAAATCGGTGGGCCATTGAGTTCCGGCCTCCGGCTAATCTTAGTGGAGGTGAGGTAGAAGTGGCAAGGGCTACTTGCTGGTCAGTCGTGGGTAGGCAATTGGCAAATGTAAGTGCCTAATTATGGGCAGATTGGGGATGCTGCTGCCCCCCTGTCCGCTGAAGCTCCAGGCCAGCAAGTGCCTGGAGGTAGCTAGCCAGTGACTGGTCAGGAGGCCTGTGAGGTATCGTATGCTTACCTCACACACCCAACCAGAGCCACAGGGATCAGAGGGACACAGCTGTTTCCCCTCTGCATTGGTGGAGCCACAGTTTATTGTAACAAAATTGAGAAGTCTTCAGAGGGTGCCTCAGGATGGAGGGAACACACCCACTGTGCTTAATTGGACAGCTGATGCAGCCAATTAGAGGTCACCTCCTGGATGACTGCGCTGATGGGCACGCAGACACCAAGTGCAGGGTTGGTACCAGAAAATGGTCCCATTCCATAATTATTTTTAAAGTTGTTAAGATTCCACTGGTCTGTCTGCAATAGTATTTCTAGAAGTCATAAATCATGCTAAGCTCCTGGCAAAACTAGAGTTTTAACATAATCTTTATAGACATCTCAGATAAATTATGATGTTCAATGCACTTTGCTCTACAGGGTATTCCTTCCATTTACAGTGTTAGCAACAGTATTGGCTCTATTCTAATCCTTTTGGCCCTCACAGAACAGCTTTATTTTTGCTATTGAGTCTCAATGGTAGGTGTCAACAGACTATTCATTTATGTGGAGCTTTGCAGTAGACATTGCCCGAATCCTAGCTCGCTGCTCTTAGAGGTCAATCTCTGACAATTACTACAGAAAGGCAGAGCCAGATCAGCACATGCTCCAGTGATGCTATCTATTTCAATAAATGTCCTTTCTGTAAATAATACCGGTTAGATGAATGTTGAGGAAATCAAAAGTTTTTTCATGCAACACTTTATTATGATCTGGAATGCATTGCCTGAAAAGTTGCAACTTTTCTAAAGGAAATTGGATATATACTTGAACAGGATAAAATTCCAGGGTTATGGAAAAAAGCAGAGAACAGGATTAATTGGATAGTTCCTTGAAAGAGCCAGCAAAGACATGATGGGCTGAATGGTCTCCTGTGATGTGTGATTTTATGACCCTGATAATCCTTGTGTTGTGTTTAGTAACTCAACTGACAACTGCCTAAATGCAAAGTTCAATGTTATTCAGACTGGGACTGGAACTTGAGCTCTGTGAATACCATTGGAACTCAACACTTGTGAGTGTCATTGGAACTCAGATCCTGAAAGTGAGATTGGAAGCTGAACCCTGTGAATGGGCTTGGAACTCAAGCCCTGTGAACTGGACTTGAACTCTGGTACATGAATGAATTTGGAACTTGGGCTTCAAAATGGGATTCTATGAACAGAACTGAAACTCATGCAAGGATGTGATTTTAGGGTAGATTTTCTAGTCTTGGGCCCCCAGTGGAAAGTTGTGAGCAAAAGTTGGGCAGATCAAAGAATTGGCACTGCAGTGTTATCTAATTATACATAAGAAGAGATAAATGGAGGTAAGTATTGAAGGTAAAACATTCAGCCTCAATGTTAGAAAGATATAATAGAATAGACTACCTCGCGGAGGCTGAGCGTCAACTCGCAGACACTTCCTCCTACCTCTCCCTGGACCATGACCCCACCACTGAACATCAAGCCACTGTTTCCAGGACTGTCACTGACCTCATCTCCTCTGGGGATCTCCCTCCCACAGCTTCCAACCTGATAGTCGCCCAACCTCGGACGGCCCGCTTCTATCTCCTACCCAAAATCCACAAACAGAACTGCCCCGGTAGACCGATCGTCTCAGCTTGCTCCTGCCCCACAGAACTCATTTCTCGTTATCTTGACTCCCTTCTCTCTCCCCTTGTCTAGTCCCTTCCCACCTACATCCGTGATTCCTCTGACACCTTACGTCACATCAACAATTTCCAGTTCCCTGGCCCCTACCGCTTCCTCTTCACCATGGACGTCCAATCCCTCTACACCTCCATCCCCCACCAGGATGGTCTGAGGGCCCTTAGCTTCTTCCTCGAACAGAGGCCTGAACAATCCCCATCCACCACTACTCTCCTCCGTCTGGCTGAACTTGTTCTCACGCTGAACAATTTCTCCTTCAACTCCTCTCACTTCCTCCAAATAAAAGGTGTGGCTATGGGTACCGCATGGGCCCCAGCTATGCCTGTCTCTTTATGGGGTATGTGGAACATTCCTTGTTGCAGTCCTACTCCGGCCCCCTTCCACAACTTTTTCTCCGGTACATCGATGATTATTTCGGTGCCGCTTCATGCTCTCGTCAGGACTTGGAAAAATTTATTAATTTTGCTTCCAATCTCCACCCCTCCATCATTTTCACGTGGTCCATCTCTGACACTTCCCTTCCCTTCCTTGACCTCTCTGTCTCAATCTCTGGTGATAGACTGTCCACCAATATCCATTACAAACCCACCGACTCCCACAGCTATCTCGACTACAGCTCCTCACACCCCACTTCCTGTAAGGACTCCATCCCATTCTCTCAGTTCCTTCGCCTCCGTCGCATCTGTTCCGATGATGCTACATTCAAAAACAGTTCCTCTGACATGTCCTCCTTCTTCCTTAACCGAGGTTTTCCACCCACGGTCGTTGACAGGGCCCTCAACCGTGTCCGGCCCATCTCCCGCGCATCCGCCCTCACTCCTTCTCCTCCCTCCCAGAAACATGATAGGGTCCCCCTTGTCCTCACTTATCACCCCACCAGCCTCCGCATTCAAAGGATCATCCTCCGCCATTTCCGCCAACTCCAGCATGATGCCACCACCAAACACATCTTCCCTTCACCCCCCTTATCGGCATTCCGTAGGGATCGCTCCCTCCGGGACACCCTGGTCCACTCCTCCATCACCCCCTACTCCTCAACCCCCTCCTATGGCACAACCCCATGCCCACGCAAAAGATGCAACACCTGCCCCTTCACTTCCTCTCTCCTCACCGTCCAAGGACCCAAACACTCCTTTCAAGTGAAGCAGCATTTCACTTGCATTTCCCCCAACTTAGTCTACTGCATTCGTTGCTCCCAATGTGGTCTCCTCTACATTGGAGAGACCAAACGTAAGCTGGGTGACCGCTTTGCAGAACACCTGCGGTGTGTCCGCAAGAATGACCCAAACCTCCCTGTCGCTTGCCATTTTAACACTCCACCCTGCTCTCTTGCCCACATGTCTGTCCTTGGCTTGCTGCATTGTTCCAGTGAAGCCCAACGCAAACTGGAGGAACAACGCCTCATCTTCCGACTAGGGACTTTACAGCCTTCCGGACTGAATATTGAATTCAACAACTTTAGGTCGTGAGCTCCCTCCCCCATCCCCACCCCCTTTCTGTTTCCCCCTTTTTTTTCCAATAAATTATAAAGATTTTCCTTTTCCCACCTATTTCCATTATTAAAAAAAAAACCCACTAGAGCTATACCTTGAGTGCCCTACCATCCATTCTTAATTAGCACATTCGTTTAGATAATATCACCAACTTTAACTTTAACACCTATGTGTTCTATTGTACTATTGTCGTTGACATCTTTTGATGATCTGCTTCTATCACTGCTTGTTTGTCCCTACAACCACACCAACCCCCTCCACCTCTCTGTCTCTCTATCTCTCCACCCCCCACACACACACCTTAAACCAGCTTATATTTCAGCTCTTTCCTGGACTCGAGCTCAAGTTCTGTCGAAGGGTCATGAGGACTCGAAACGTCAACTCTTTTCTTCTCCGCCGATGCTGCCAGACCTGCTGAGTTTTTCCAGGTAATTCTGTTTTTGTTTTGGATTTCCAGCATCCGCAGTTTTTTTGTTTTTACCTTGTATTCATCTGATTTGGTCTTATCCATGCTGTTTGTCATTAGGCAGCATATTCCAGGAAATTGGAGATAATGGGGCAATTGTCCAATTTAGCACTTCTTGCAAGCAGCCTTGCCCACTATGAGCACATATTGGCAATTTGGACATGTGAGAGATATGATTATCTGGCCGTCATTTGAATTCATTGAATAAGTACTGTAAGTGCTCAAAAATTCAAGTTTCAGACAAATTCTGAAACTCCCTCCCCAAACTCCTCTCTCTACTACCTCTGTCCTCCTTCTAAAACCTCTTCAGAACCTTTCTTTGTGCCTTTAGTCACCTCTCCAAACCTTTCTTCTGTGACAGCTGAAGTTTCCATTTTATGCCTCTGCGAAGCGCTTTGTGGCATTTTACAATGTTTACATAAGTGCAAGTTGGTATTGTTTAGCACACCGACATCCAGTGATAAAATGCCTGCAGTGTTTCCAAAAGGTGGCAGAACTGTCTTTTGCCAGTGTTGATATATTTACAATCTTTTGGCATTGGGACTCATCGCCCACTCCCCCTCCTCCCCCCCCAATTCACACATGAACACTCTGAGTCGGTTGGCTAGAGGCAGATTTATATCCTCCTGTCACATCCAATACTGAGGTAGCTCCCCTTATATTAGTGCTTAGTTACAATGACAAACATCTGATTGGTAGCAGCCAGGTGATTGATGGTTATTTGCTGAAGAGTAAAAGTGTTGGACCAGGACATAATAATGTGACATTAATCGTGTATTGAGAGCCAAGATGATTGTCTTACTTCAATAGGTCATATTTGACCTTGCCTGCATGCTAGGTGACTTCCATGGCCAATCCTGCATCTGACATAATAGTAATAAAAAAAATGAAATGGAAAATGCAGATTTCCATCATCTTCTGTGAAAGATGTAAAAATATAAAGTTGGCTCAAGGGATTACACAAAATGTTTTCTGCAAATTTTAAATCAAAGCAGCCACTGGAAGCAGAGTAATAATGGTGATGAAAACTGTTATTAAAGGCATTATCAGAACGTGGTTACAGTTGAATTGGATAGCTCATCTATTTTTAATACCATAATTTTTATTTCTATGAACACATCAGTAATAAGTATATGAACATACTGTTAATGTCATTGTGATGTTTTTGTGTGCTATTTTGCTTATTTGAATACTATTTCCAGTCATTTGACCATTTCCACAATACCAACCTAATGTATTAGGAATAGCCCTTCTCCCCTTTCTGACTATCAAAAAGGGCATTTTTTAAAAACTTGTTCTAAGTATGTGGTTAATGTTGGCAAAGGTTAATTTATTGCCCATCTCCTGTTTACCATAGTGATTGTTTTCATAACTGAATGACTTGCTAGGTTACTTCAGAAGGCAGTAAGAGTTAATCACATAGTGTGACTGTGTCACACACAGGCAATCTCGGTAGGAGTTGCAGGGTCCCTTCCCTGAAGGACATTTGTGGATCTGTTGGGTTTGGAGACATATCCACCAGACCATGCCTACCTTATCCATCCGTGACTACAATGAACTGAATAAAAAGGCATTATTGCCCACCATTCATTTAAATACTTCCTCACTGGCAAAAAGAGCTTTCATTAGTTAATGCAGTCGAAAAGATTTACTTGTCAAAACAACAAAAAGTGTCTACTTTTTCCATCACTCTGAGTTCTGACTGCTAAGATCAATTGGAACCAGCCCTATTAAGGTACAGTCAAACTTCTTGGCATGACAAACAAAATGATATCTTGCATAAATGCCACATCTTTTCCACAGATGCAGACATAAGAGTCTGGATTAAGCTTTCTCTGCTCCTCTCACCCACTCTAACCTGTCTGTCTCTGAACTTGCTGCACTCCGTTCTCTCAGGTCCAACTCTGACATTGTCTGGTGCACTGACCTCTACCTCGCAGAGGCTGAGCGTCAACTCGCAGACGCTTCCGCCTACCTCCCCCTGGACCATGACCCCACCAATGAACATCAAGCCATTGTTTCCAGGACTGTTACTGACCTCATCTCCTCTGGAGATCTTCCTTCCACAGCTTCCAACCTCATAGTCTCCCAACCTCGGATGGCCCGCTTCTACCTCCTACCCAAAATCCACAAACAGGACTGTCCCGGCAGACCGATCGTGTCAGCCTGTTCCTGCCCCACAGAACTCATTTCTTGCTATCTTGACTCCATTCTCTCTCCCCTTGTCCAGTCCCTCCCCACCTAAATCCATGATTCCTCTGACACCCTACATCATATCAACAATTTCCAGTTCCCTGGCCCCAACCGCCTCCTCTTCACCATGGACGTCCAATCCCTCTACAACTCCATTCCCCAACGGGATGGTCTGAAGGCTCTCCACTTCTTCCTCGAACAGAGGCCTGAACAATTCCTATCGACCACTACTCTCCTCCGTCTGGCTGAACTTGTTCTCTCACTGAACAATTTCTCCTTAAACTCCTCTCACTTCCTCCAAATAAAAGGTGTGGCTATGGGTACCCGCATGGGCCCCAGCTATGCCTGTCTCTTTATGGGGTATGTGGAACATTCCTTGTTCCAGTCCTACTCAGGCCCCCTTCCACAACTCTTTCTCTGGTACATCGATGATTGCTTTGGTGCTGCTTCATGCTCTCGTCTGGACCTGGAAAAATGTATTAATTTTGCCTCCAATTTCCACCCCTCCATCATTTTCACATAGTCCATCTCTGACACTTCCCTTCCCTTCAATTTCTGGTGATAGACTGTCCACCAATATTCATTACAAGCCTACCGACTCCCACAGCTACTTCGACTACAGCTCCTCACACCCCGCTACCTGTAAGGAATCCATCCAATTCTCTCATTTCCTTCGCCTCCATTGCATGTGTTCTGATGATGCCACTTTCAAAAACAGTTCCTCTGACATGCCTTCCTTCTTCCTTAACCAAGGTTTTCCATCCACAGTGGTTAACAGGGCCCTCAACTGTGTCCAGCCCATCTCCCGCGCATCCGCCCTCACACCTTCCTCTCTGTCCCAGAAACATGATAGGGCCCCCCTTGTCCTCAATTATCACCTCACCAGCCTCTGCATTCAAAGGATCATCCTCCGTCATTTCCGCCAACTCCAGCATGATGCCACCACCAAACACATCTTCCCTTCACCCCCCGGTGGCATTCCGCAGGGACTGTTCCCTCTGGGATACCCTGGTCCACTCCTCCATCACCCCCTACACCTCAGCCCCCTCCCATGGCACCTTCCCATGCAATCGCAGAAGGTGTAACACCTGCCCCTTTACTTCCCCTTTCCTCACCGTCCAAGGGCCCAAACACTCCTTTCAAGTGAAGCAGCATTTCACTTGCATTTCCCTCAATTTAGTCTACTGCATTCGCTGCTCCCAATGTGGTTTCCTCTACATTGGAGAGACCAAACGCAGACTGGGTGACCGCTTTGCGGAACACCTTTGGTCTGTCCGCAAGCATGTCCCTGTCGCTTGCCATTTCAACACCCATCCTGCCCTCATGACCACATGTCCGTCCTTGGCCTGCTGCAATGTTCCAGTGAACCTCAACGCAAACTGGAGGAACAGCACCTCATCTTCCAACTAGGCACTTTACAGCTTTCTGGACTGAATATGGAGTTCAACAATTTTAGATCATGAACTCTCTCCTCCATCCCCACCTCCTTTCCGATCCCCCTTTTTTCCAATAATTTGCATAGATTTTTCTTTTCCCATCTTTTTCCATTATTTTTAAATGCATTTCCATCCATTGTTTTATCTCTATCTTTTAGCCTATTTCGATGCCTTCCCTCCACCCCACCCACTCTAGGGCTATCTGTCCCTTGCTCGTCCTGCTTTCTACCCTTAATGTCACCTACTAGCATATTCCTTGGATAATATCACCACCTTCAACCTCTTTGTCCTTTTGTCTATGACATCTTTTGGTTATCTCCACCTATCACTGGCCCTCTATCCAGCTCTATGGTCCCACCCTTCCTTAAATCAGCTTATATTTCACCTCTTTTCTATTTTTCCTTAGTTCTGTTGAAGAGTCATACAGACTCGAAATGTTAACTGTGTTCCTCTCCGCAGATGCTGTCAGACCTGCTGAGTTTTTCCAGGTATTTTTATTTTTGTTCTGGATTAAACTGATGAATCCACATTTGGTTCAATCTGGATCAGTTGGCATTTATGATACGTAGGCCCCATCTTAATAAAGGGTCAAACTGAATCATATGAATAGCAGCAAGAATATATGCCGTCTTCAGTAAAGCATCTGAAGATGTTCATGGGAGCATTATCAAACAGAGTTTGAGCATATAGGGGATATTAAGATAGATGGCCTAAACTTGAGTACGTAGTTTTTAACAAGCATAGGGACTAGACAGCTGAAGAAAGCACAACTAATGGTGGTGGTAGGAAAGGCACAAAGGAATTTTGGGGATGGGCAAGAGTGCAAAAAGCCAGAGTTGGGGGAATGGAGAGTTCTCAGAAGACTATAGGGCTGGCGGAGGTTATAGAGAGAGGGAAGTGTGAGGCTGGGGAGGGATTTGAATACAAGGATGAAGATTTTAAATTTAAGAAGTTGTTAGAATAGGAGCCAAAGTAGATCAGTGTGCACGAGTGGGATAGATAAACAGGGCTTGGTTTGAGTTAGGACATGGGTAGAAGAGTTTTGAAAGAGCTCAGGTTTGAGGGTGGAAGATAGGAGGACAGTTAGGAGAGGATTGCAATAGTTGAGTCTAGAGGTAACATGAATGAAGGTTTTAACAGCAAAACAGTTGAAGCAGGGGTATGAATTTGTGATATCACACTGTAGCTTAATTGATAGTGTATTGAGCAGCATGAGACCTCATATCATATAGCCTCAGAGGATCCTTGATTCACTCCCTGACCTCTGCCATGTCAGTTGATCTCAGGTGGCATGCTACAATTTGAAATGTACTGTTGGCCTCAGTGCCACTAGTCTAGGGAAGGAGAAAGGGTAGCCAAGACTTTGTACCCAATCAATATCCAGCAACATCTCCTGGAAAGTCTGCTTGCATGGACACTGAACAAGGACAATGCAGGTCTTGCATTCCCATGGTGGAATAGGCTGTCAAAATTACTTTGCCAGTAGATGCACACTTCATTGTGAGACAGTGGCTTAAGTAGAGGCAAGGAGGATATTGAAAAGGAACGAAAGATAGAGGTCTGTAGGATAACATCAGACAGACATTTGGAAGTGTTAATCCATGTAATTTTTGAATTTCAGATCAACATTTGTATTCTACCATCTTGCAGTGAAGCCCAAAGTTTATAGTTAAAAATCCAAGGAGCTAAACAAAATGTTTGCTTGTACTATGCCTTGTGCAGACAGCATGAGAAATAAGGAATAAGAAAATAGAATCATACAGCACTGGAAGAGGTCCTTCAGCCCATTATGCCTGTGCTGGCTCTTTAAAAAAGCTCTCCCACTAATCCTACTCCCCTGCTCTTTCCACATAGCGCTACAAGCCTACCGAGATCTCTTGCTCAGCATTTATGTTTAAGGTCATGAATTTGTTGAATCCTGGCTTTTGCTTGCCTTTTGCTGGTTTAAAAAGTCATGATTCTCCTGGTGTATTCAATTAACTGTTTATAAACTTTTTTGGAGTGACCTCAGGCACCATGTGTTAAGGCGCTGACCCAGGGATTGGGTTTTTAGCAACTACTTTTTTCAAACTGCACTTCTGACCCTGAATTTTTTAAAGATTCCTCAGGACTTGCTATAACCTGGAGTTTTAAAAGATTTAGCTCACCCTTGCTAGGCTTGCTGACTCTGTGCTCTGGCATGTGAAGCTGGACTTCCAAAGTGGATTCAATTAAGTTTTCTGCTGCAGTAAGACATTTAATTTTCTGTCTTCAGCTTCCAAGCCTTTCTTTGGAGCTTTTTCCTGACAATTTTTCCTCTGCACCCCTGCTTCTGGAGCTTCTTTTCAGATCAGAAAGCTTTGTTAATCTTTTTCTCAGCCTTCAAGCGTTTTAGTTTTTCTTTACATTTTTGTGAGGCTTTGGGCTTTTCTACAAGCTGCCACCATGTTTTAGGGTGTTGGTTACGGTTCGGTAGGTCTGAAGAAGTCTTCGTAGTCATACGTAGGTTAACGGTGGATCTGTAAGTTTTTATTGACTTAAAATATACAGTAAAGGGTACAAGCTATGAGCTGTCACAATACTTGCTGGTACACATGGCTCTGTCCAATACTCAACTGGCCCTGGTATGGGTCATGTGCTCTCTTACATCAGGGTGGGCAGTACTGTACTCAGTCCCACATTAACCCTATATGTGCCAGACCCTTATACTACAAAGTATAACATTCCGTTTGAATGTTATTAGTGAATCTGCTTCCATCACTCTTTCAGGCAGTGCATTCCAGATCATAACAGTTTAGTGCATAAAATAAATTCTCCTCATCTCCCCTTTGCTTGTTTTGCCAATGAACTTAAAACTATGTGTGCTTGTTGCTGACTCAGATAAATGATCATTCTGTTTTTAGAAATGTTGAGCCAAAACACTGGGAGAACTCCTCTACTCTTCTTGGAATATTGCCATGCGATCTTTTATGTCTACCTGAGAAAGCAGGTGGGGCCTTGGTTTAATATCTGATCCAAAAGACAGCACTCTGATAATCCCCTCAGGACTGCACCGAAATGTCCCCCTCAGTTCCCATTGATTTAAATTTTACCAGGGTTCCTTGATGCCGCTCTTAGACAAATTCTGCCTTGATGTCAAGGACAGTCAATCTCACCTCACTTCAGGAATTAAGCTCTTTTGTCCATCTTTAGGCCAAGGCTATAATATGATCTGGAGTTGAGTGGTCCTGGCAGAGCCTAAATGAGCACCGATGAGCAAATTTATTGGTGAGTAAGCATGGCCATTGACACTGTCCATCACTTTGCTGATCATTAAGATTAGGCTGATGGGGCAGTAATTAGCCAGATTGGATTTATCCTACCTTTTTGTAAACAGGACATACTTGGGCAATGTTCCATTTTGTCAGGTAGATGTCAGTGTTGTAGCTGTACTAGAACAGCTTGGCTAGAGGCACAGTTAGTTCTGGAGCACAGGTCTTCAGTACTACAGCTAGGATGTTGTCAAGGCCTACAACTTTTGCTGTATCCAGTCCGCTCAGTCATTTCTTGATGTGAATCAAGTTGATTGAAGGCTGGCTTCTGTGATGGTGGGGACTTCAAAAGAAGGCCTAAGTGGATCATTAACATTGCACTTCTGGCTGAAGCTGGTTGCAAATTGTTTAGCTTTGTCTTTTGCACTCATGTGCTGGACTCTGCCATTATCCAGGATGGGGATGTTCATTGAGCCTCCTTCTTCAGTGAGTTGTTTAACTATCGATTGCAGAGCTTTGATCTAATTCGTTAGTTGTGGGGTCACTTGGCTCTGTCCACAGCATGCTGTTTCCACTGTTTAGCATGTACATAGTCCTGAATTGTAGCTTCACCAGGTCACACTTCAGTATTGCTGAAAAACAAGACATTTTTTGTTGAAGATTTTCTTCTTGCACTCATCAGGAAAATTCACAAGAATACCAAATGTAAAGGGAACAACAATTTACACTATAGAGAAGAGAGTGCTGATTGGTTGGCATGTGTATCCTGATTGGTAGAGGCAATGCCATGGAGTATGCACCAGTCGATGGTGACTGACAGTTAACTGTCAAGCATTGTTTAGAACTTAAACCAGGCAGCTTAACTCTGATTGGTCAAGGCACTGCATTGAGGAACAAAACAGCGAGTGGCTGCCACTTACTTTGTTTAGCTGAAACAAGCCCAGTGTGTGTACATGTTCTTTCTGTCTGCAAAGAACAGGGCCCTGTGTATTAATATATATAGCTTCTAATTGCTGTACAACGACTGTCTGTCATCATGAACTGGTACATTCTCCATGGCAATAACTCTGCTAATCAGAGTCCACTTGCCAGCCAATCAGCACTCTCTTCTCATATAGTTCAAATTTGTTGTTCCCTTTACATTTGGTATTCTTCTGAATTGTACTGATGAGTGCAAAATGAAAATCTTCTACAAAAAAGGTCTCTTTTTTCAGCAATACTCAAGTTCTGTACTTCCAAACAACTATAGGTCACACTTCATTTTTCTTAGGTGCACCTGGTACTGTTCCTGGCATGCACTTCTACATTTCTCATTGAACCAGGGTTGCCCCTTTGACTTGATGGTAATGGCAAACTGTGGGACATATCGGACCATGAGGTTACAAATCATGGAATATAATACTGCTCCTGCTGCTGGCCCATAGTCCGCTGTGGATGCCCAGTTTTGAGCTGCTAGACCTGTTCTAAATCCCATTTAGCATAGTAATAGTGCCACACAACACAATGGAGAGTGTGAGGATGGGTTTTTATCTCCACAACTGTGCTAGCAGTCACTCCCACCAATACTGTAATTGACAGATGCATCTTTTTCAAGTAGACTAACGAGGATGAGATCAAGTAGGTTTTTCCCTTGGTTCTCTCACCAGGCCTCCTGTGATGTGTGATTTTATGACCCTGATAATCCTTGGCAGCTTTGTTCTTCAGGACTTGACCAGCTCAGTCATTAGTGGTACTACTGAGTCCATTCTTAGTGATGGACGCTGAAGTTGCCCATCCAGAGTATTACTTATCATGCTTCTTTCAGGTGGTGTTCAACATGTAAATGTACTGATTCATCATACATTCTTCAGTTAAGGGAGGGCAGTAGGTGGTAATCAGCAGAGTGTTTCCTTGCCTGTTTCCTTGATCTGATGCCATGAGACT
The DNA here is from genome assembly GCF_017639515.1 of Carcharodon carcharias. NCBI lineage: Eukaryota > Metazoa > Chordata > Chondrichthyes > Lamniformes > Lamnidae > Carcharodon > Carcharodon carcharias. Next base: position 120,739,963 of record NC_054481.1, on the reverse strand, counting down.
TCATGGGATCTGGAGTCCTTAGAAGTTAGTGTGCAGGACTTTGCATGATTGAGTGGGCTGTTTGTGCCTTTGTTGTGTCAGGTAACTGGGTTGATGCCAGTTTTATTCTTATTGCTCTTTCAAAGCAGTTTTATACAACTGAGTGGTTTGTTAGGCCATTTTAGAGGGCTGTTAAAAGGCTTTTTTTATTTGTTCATGAGGGCATCGCTGGCTGGGCCAGCATTTATTGCCCATCCCTAATTGCCCTTGAGAACTGACTAGCTTGCTAGGGCATTTAGGAGTCAATCACATTGCTGTGGGTCTGGAGTCACATGTAGGCCAGACCAGGAAAGGATGGCAGATTTCCTTCCCTAAAGGACATTAGTGAACCAGATTGGTTTCATGGTCATCATTAGACTTTTAATTCCAAGTATTTTATTGAATTCAAATTCATTTTGCCATGGTGGGATTCAAACCTGGGTCTCCAGATCATTACCTGGGTATCTGGAATACTAGTCCGGTGACAATGCCACTACGCCACCGCCTCCCCTAATAGCCACACTGCTGTGTGTTTAGGGTCACATATAGGAGAGACTGGGAAAAGATGGCAGATTTTCTTTCTCAAAGGATGTTAGTGAACCAGATGGGTTTTTATGGCAGTCTTGTAGTTTCATGCTTTCATTACTGATACCAGCTTTGTGATCTAAATACACTTAATTAACTGAATTCAAATTTCCCAGTTGAGCTGATGGGATTTGAATTCATGTCTCTGGATCATTATTCCTGGCATCTGGAATACCAATCCAATAACATAATCACCATGCCACAGTACCCATCCTTTGGTTACTGATCATTCTACCAGTGGAAACAGTTTCTCCTCAATCAAAACCTCTAATAGTTCTGAACACTCTCTTAAATCTCCTCCTAAACTTCTTTGAAACAATTGGTTCAGAGTTTAAGCAATAGAATCACAGAATGGTTACAGCACAGGAAGCCATTCGACCCATCATGTCTGCACTGGCTATCCAAAGGAGAAATTTACCTGGTGCCACTCCCAGCCTTCTCCCCATAGCCCTTAAATGCCTCATTTGAACCTGCCTCGACCACACTCTCAGGCAGTGCATTCCAGTTCCTAACCACTTCTTCATGTCGCTATTGCTTCCTTTGCCAATTACCTTAAACCTGTGCCCTCTCGTCCTCGACGCTTCCACCAATGGGAACAGTTATTCCCTGTCTAAGCTGTCCAGACCACTCATGATTTGGAATACCTCTATCATATTCCCTCTCAACCTTCACTTCTCCAAGGAAAACAGCCCAAGCCTCTTCAATCTATCTATTTATGTAACTATGTATCCATTTTCGTTAATAGTTACGCTTCTCTTTTCAGAAATATTTTCCTGGTCATTTGGATGCTTAACCATGAGCAAATATCTGAGTTGGTTGGCTTTTGGCTCCTTAGGTTCAGGTATTTTAGAGGCTGAAGGGCACATTCAGCACGTTATGTTAATACAGATCAGTATGTGACATTTTCCTCCCCCTTGAAGGCCATCAGGTAATGTAATACCATGCGCTTCACTGGGTTAGCAATGAGTTTGACATGTCTTAAATGACTCTGTTAGTAACACTCTTCCTTCTAAATCAGGAGTTTGTGAGTTATAACTCCTATTCCAGGACAACAGCAATAACTTACATTTACATGACGCCTTTAACATAAAATGTCCAATATGCTTCACAAACTTTGACACCAAACCACATAAGGTGATATTGGGGAAGAGGTAGGTTTTAAGGAGCGTTTTAAAAAGGGAAAGTGTGTTATAGAATTGAAGAGGTTTAGCAAGGTAATTTCAGAGCTTGGGCCTTGGCAACTGGAGTTACCACTGCCAACTGTGGACCTGAGCACATAATCTAATTTGACTCTACAATGCTCTAGAGGCAGATTGCTGAATTGTTGGATGGGGAGTAAAACCAAGGCCTTTATCTATCTGTTAGCGTGGATGCACTAGATCTCTTGGCATAATGTGAAGAGCTTAGATTTCGAGTTAGGTTCAATTTCTGATGTTTGCTGAGTCATCCTGCTGACCCTGCCTGGAAAGGGAGTAATGTACCATCAAGCAGCTGGTGCCCATAGAACTGGAATGCAGTCTGAGCCAGCACTCTCAAATCAAACGGGAACAGAGAAACAAGATTAGCCCACTAACGCTGCTCTGCAACCTTCTGAAGTGGGTAAACATACTGCTACATTAGATTTTTTAAAATGGCTTCATGTAGGGATTAGGTCATGGCAAAGACATCTTGGCTAATTTGACTCACTGAATTCTATGAAATGACAGTCCAATTGCTTATACAAATAACAATCCAAGTATACAAAGGAAATTGCTCATGAGGGATGGAAAATATTGATTTAGTATTATCCTTTGTTAAAGCACTCACAAAATGGGATTAACATGTTTATCAATGCTTGCCTGGAGCTTTCCTTGGAAGCTGGCACCAAATCCAAAATTCCATGTCCTGGAGTATTACCCCTACTGCTTTCTAACAGCTTTTACTGAAATACTGGCACTGGGCCATGGCATGTACTGGCTGTACCTCCTGAATTACAGCTACAAATTCAAACTGGCATTTTGCATTAAAATACATCTGCTGGTTATCCTGGCACCAGATACTGAAAGGCATGCACAGAAATACAGACAATTACCGTGATTGACATATCTTGAACATATTGGCTCAAACCTTCCAGTCCCCAGATCGCTGGAGACCAGACATATGACGAAAGATGCACGTCGGGATCCTGTGGAAGTCCTGACATGTGGACATTTTTGTGAATTGCCTGGGAAGTTTAAACTTCTGACAGGCAATTCCCTGCTGCCTGGGACCCTGTATGAAAGCCTCCAACCCTGAACTTAGGGCAGAGCCTTGGGCTAGATATGCACGATTTACCTTTATAGTTACCCAGGAAATATTAGATAGTTTAAAACCTGGCCTAACAGCTGGGTAACTCCACAACCAATCCCCCCCAATCACGTCCCTACCACCCAACTACCCCCACCCGACTACCTGAGTATCCCTGACCACCTGATTACACCCGACCCGACCTGACTATCCCCCCATGTGACTACCCCCCCCCCGACCTGACCTGACTACTCCCTGATCACCCACCTATCTCCCCAACCCAACTACCCACTCACCCACCTATCCACTCACTCACTCACCCACCTACCCACGTACCCACGCACTTACTCACCTGCCCATTCATCCACCTACACACCTCATCGAACTCCCCACCTATGCACCTCATCAGTTTACCCACCTCATTCACCTACCCATTCACTCACTCATCCATTCACGTTCATCTACTCACTCACTCACCCATTGATTCATCAATTCACAAAGCCACACTCATTCGATAAAAGATTGAACCTTTAAATATTTACCAGAATACGGCAAGTACTTTTAAAATTCTTTCAAAGGACGTGGGCGTCACTGGCTAGGCCAGCATTTATTGCCCATCCCTAATTGCCCTTGAGAACATGGTGGTGAGCTGCCTTCTTGAACTGCTGCAGTCCATGTGGTGTAGGTACGCCCACAATGCTGTTAGGAAGGGAGTTCCAGGATTTTGACCCAGCGACTGTGAAGGAACAGCAATATATTTCCAGGTCAGGATGGTGAGTGACTTGAAGGCGAAATTCCAGGTGGTGGTGTTCTCATCTATCTGGTGCCCTCGTCCTTCTTGATGATAGAGGTTGCAGGTTTGGAAAGTGCTGTCAAAGGAGCCTTGGTGAGTTGCTGCAGTGCATCTTGTATATGTTACACACTGCTGTCACTGTGCACTGGTGGTGAAGAGTGTGAAAGTTTGTGGATGTGGTGCCAATCAAGTGGGCTACTTTGTCCTGGATGGTGTCGAGCTTCTTGATTGTTGTTGGAGCTGCACTCATCCAGGCAAGTGGAAAGTGTTCCATCATACTCCTGACTTGTGCGTTATACATGGTGGACAGGCTTTGGGGAGTCAGGAAGTGAGTTACTCACCATAGGATTCCTAGCCTCTGACCTGCTCTTGTAGTCACAGTATTTCTATAGCTGGTACCATTCAATTTCTGGTCAATGGTAACCCCCAGGATGTTGATAGAGGGGGATTTAACGATGGTACTGCTATTGAATGCCATGGGGAGATGGTTGAATTCTCTCTTATTGAAGATGGTCATTGCCTGGCACTTCTGTGGCACCCCAAGCATGAATATTGTCGATGTTTTGTTGCATATGGACATGGATGGCTTCAGTACCTGAGGAGTCACAATTGGTCTTGAATATTGCACAATCATCAGCAAACATCCCTACTTCTGACCTTTTGATGGAGACAAGGTCATTGATGAAGCAGCTGAAGATGGTTAGGCCTAGGATATTACCCTGAGGAACTCCTACTCTAGTAAAAAGAGGGTGTGTGCTCTCCTTCCCCTGATTCTAATCCGTTAATTGGACTTAGATAGGAGATGATGCACTGCCCATTCCTATGTCAGCCGGGATCAGAAGATCCTGGAAGAAATAAGTAGTAACGTCAGGTCAGGAAATCTTTGTGGGCACCTGCAAAGCACGCAGCATTGCCACTGACAGGTAGATTTGGGCCACTAGTTCAGTGTCATGAATGACAATCAAAGAAACCACTAGCAAAATGTCCCAAACGTATCTGTTGAAATATTGATGCAGCAGTTATGGGACGCAACTAATGGACTGGACAGTGAAGCCTCTAAAGAAATGGTTCCAAATCTATAAGTGAATCTGCTGGGCCTATTGGCATTTTTTCAAACTATGTTATCTAATGAAACACTGGCACTGCTCATCTAATGAATCACTGGCATTGATCAACTAATAAAACATTGGCACTGATCACTTAAGACAATGACACTGCTCACTAATGAAACACTGGCATTGATCACTTAATAAAACAATGATTCTGCTCACTAACGTAACACTGGCATTGGTCATTTAATAAAACAAAGGGTGGAATTTTCCATTCTGGAGACTAAGTGCAATGGTGGGCCAGGAAGTCGGGAAATGGGGCAGGTGAACATATGCAATATTCTGCTTTTCGGCTCATTAATTATGCATGAGCAAGGATCTCGGCAAATTATGTGGCGGGTGGGCAGTAAGTTGTCCAACCAGCCATTACTTCATGAGGTCGAAGGTCCTAGCATCATATTTAAAGGGTAACTGGACAGACATTCACTCATTGCAGGCCAGGAGCTTTGCATTACTCTCCTGGAGTGCTTGCAGCCACAGCTCATACTGGAGAAGCTCGCAAATGTGAGCAACCATACCCTGGGACATATGAGATTGTCTACGGCATTGCCCTTTGCTAATCTCTAGGCAAGCATGCAATCGAAATTGTTGAGCCAATGCTCGCCATTACAGTGGTCAATGTTTGCCAGCCTCTTATAAAGGCCCCGCTGCCTCTTGCTGCTCAGGCCTTGCTCCTCATGGCCCTGTGCCAACTGAAGATAGGCCCTCCATCTCCTCATCCGGATGAGAGACATTACCAAGGCAGGGTTGCCTGCAGCCTGCATCATTAATGCAACAGTGTATGTGTGAATAAATTGAGGTGATAAATTAAGTAAGAATGTCCTTTACAGGTTTCTCTCCATCTCAAAGCCAGCAGGCAAGTGCCAAGTTCTTTACCTGGCCTCCATCTAGATGTGGCACCCCCACCCCAACCCCCTCATGTAAAATACATCATGGATGACCAGAGGTGGATGTTCCTCTCGTTTCTACATGAATGCATTTGGAGACATTGCGCTTTGACCAGGGTAATGAAAGCCATGTGCAGAAAGCTTTTCTGCTTGCCTCCACTACCTTTGGAACTCTATGGAGAGACCATTGCCTTGGCAGCATAGAAGACCAACCACATGATCCTTTGTTAGCCACGACTATTCACCCGGGTGATTGAAGGTTTGGAGTCACAAGTTGGCTGCCCTCCACAATGGTGCCTCTTCAAGGCATCCATCTCCATCCCTCCCTTCATTTCTGCCTCTGACTGCAGCAAAGGGCACAAAATGAACAGCAGCTCCACACTTTGCTGGGATCTCGAAGTTAACAAACTCAGGAACAAACCTGCTGCCATGTGGGTTCCACAATAGAGGGAAGATCACAGCTGAACATTGTTGTCATCCAGTTTCCTCATGATCATTAGGGAGCCCTTTTAGTTGGCCACTTGTGCTGACCTTGAACTCCATCTACCCAAAAAGACCTTCCTTCTGCTTTGAGGCGTTGCATCGAATGGAATAATGGTGCGTGTAACTTTCCAGACATGCTCCACCACCTTCTCCCCTCTCCTGTCACCCACCAACTTCCACCCATTACCATATGCCCACCCAATGTCACCTTTCGTTTCCCTTCTGCCACCCTTGAACCTCCCCCTGTTTCCCTAGACCCTATGTAACCATCCAACTCCACGTGCCGTTCTTCCCCTCAGAGCTGATACCAATTACTGTCCCCATGCCCACTCTGACCCTGGCCCCTCCCATTAACCGAGCTACCTGTCTAGTTGCCCTCTGTGACCCGCCCGGTGATACCTTCACCTGCCAGACTCACATCCTGAACTGTCACTTTACTGCACTGCACTTCCCCCTCTAACTGTGACTAATCCCTTCTACCACCAGCACCCTGAGGTGCCCCCCCACCCCATCCCTATGGAACCAATAACCCCACCTCTAAGACACTGTCTGCCTTCCCTGGACAACCAGCATCCCCCACTCCAGACAACCTCTCCACCTTCCCCTGTATGCCTGCCTCCTCAGTCCAGCCTTGGAGCTGCCTTTGGTGCACACACCCGAATTGTGACCCACTTAAAGGTAGGTAAATGCAGCGCCTACATAACTCGAAGTTGTTGATGAATTGAAGCTTGCCAGGTGCATGCCAGTCATATACAGTCGTGAAACAGACTGTTCTAATTACCCGCTGGCAGGGCGCTTAATTTGGAGGGGGAACATGATTCTGGCGAGTTGGCCTTTCAACGAACTTTCACGAGATACAAATGAATGCAAACTATTCCTGGCATCAACGAGAAACTCGGCCACCTTTAACCCGTCATCAAAATCAGGAATACAAAATTCCAAACTGATTTCCCGATGGCAGGAAACAGACTTTTGCACTCCCTCTAAATTTTGTGTCCCTGCCCACCACAATTCCCACCACTGGCAGGAGTGGAAAATTCCACCCAGTGATGCTGCTCATCCAATGAAACAATGGCACCAATCACCTGATGAAATACTGATGATTAATTACACTTATTGCCTACCTTGTAAGCATGGCAGTGTGCCTTAATGGTATCATGTCCTACATTTTATTTCTGATATTAAATCACACATGGGTATCTTGTGAGTCTCCAGTCCTGGGGTAGATGGTATGGTAGCAGCTCTGGAACTAGCTACAACATTGCAGCCCCAATATTTTGCTCTAACAGAGATTCACACTGAGGAGACGTAATATTAACCTTTATAGTTAAAGACACTAAGGCTCAGATTGGTCTGCATTGAGCCTATTTTTTGACTTTAAAACAGGCACAATGTGTACTTATTTAGCACTGGGCCTTGTCTAAATTTGTGGGGTCCTTTTCTTAGGCTTCATGACAGGATAATTAAAACAGGCATTAGGCCCCTTGAATGTGTAAGTAAGGACCCTACCACCAATTAAAGGACATCCTTTGCCAGTGATGGGTATATCTTACTCTTAAACAAGTCCCACGGCCATCAATAAGAAGTGAAAACATTTAGAAAACCCCTTTCCGAGGATCAAGAAGGTGCAGAAGTGCACTTCTCATAGTAACAGCAGTTACTAGGCCATTCAGATTGCCTCTCCTTTCAGGAACACCTTTCCCCTACTCCCATGCACCTTCTGTTCCCTGTTCATCTTCCTGCTTACCAGATCACCTCACTTCAAATTCCCTGACTCCCAATCTACCCCCTTTCCAATCACCTCCTTCTTTCCCAATCACCTGCCCCACCTTTGAATCATCTCCTGTCCTCTCTCAATTACCTCTCCCATCTCACTATCACCTGCCCCTCTTCCGGTCAAGTCCCCCTACTCCTCTCCTGATCACTTCTTCTCTCCCAGCTGCTACCTCTTCTCAACCAGCACCCCCAACTCCTAACTGCTTCACTGCCTCTCCCAATCATCACCTGTCTCCCCTCTGAAAAACCACCTCTGCCACACAATCATTTCCCCCTTTCTTAGGTCATGACTAACGGCCACTGCCAGTGCCAGGGTTGCCCCAAATTGATTGTTCAGGAACCAATTAAGGAACAGGCTTTTTTAGATCTAGTATTGTGTAATGAGACAGGGTTAATTAATAACTTTATAGTAAGGGATCCTCAGGGGAAGAGTGATCATAATATGGTGGAATTTCATCTGAAATTTGAGAATGATGAGGTTAAGTCAAAAACTAGGGTCTTAAATTTAAACAAAGCCAATTATGGAGGTATGAAGACCGAGTTCACTAAGGTAGATTGAGAAACTAGGTTAAAAGATATGATGGTAGGTAAACAATGGCAAATATTTAAAGAAATAATTAATAATTGTCAGCTAATATATATTTACTTGAGGAATAAAAAAATCCATTGAAATCCACATAGCCAACTAGAGAAGTTAAGATTAGTATTAGATTAGAAGTGAAGGTTTATAATTTTGCCAAGAAGAGTAGTAAGCCTGAGCACTGGGAGGGTTTTGAAAACCAGCAATGGATGACCAAGAAATTGATAAAGAGGTGGAAAATAGAATATGAGAGTAACATGGCAAGAAATATAAAAACAGAGTACAAGAGATTTAACAAGTATTTAACAAGGAAAAGACCAGCAAAAGTAAACATGGTTCCATTTGAGGCAGAAATAGGAGAAATTACAATGGGGAAGAAGGAACAGAAAGAGATGTTAAACAAATACTTTGGGAAGAATTTTATCATCAGCACATAGGTTTGGGTGTGGGTGAAGTGTTAAGTCATGGAAAAATGTGACAATGCCGAGAAGCCAGCTCTAACTCACCGCCTTCTGCATTTAACTGCAGCGCATTAGGCTGCATGAGGGCAACCCCTCAGGAGAGGTGGGTTGTCAATTTCAATATTTTAATCACTCACTTGCTGTGATATTAACGTGGATTTTGAAATTTAACTGTGGGTTCATGGGTTTTTTGGACTTCCTGGAACTTGCCAGTAAAAGCAAGGTGAGAACACAGCAGTAATTGAGGGTGCTGAAGACCTGACAGGGAAATATGCTAATGAGTACTGACAGCTCACAGCTGCTTTCTTGCCTCCTTTTGTGAAAGGCTTTATTCACAGCACTTGGGCTGAGAGGTTGCTTTTACAACCTAGGAGGTGCCATCTACATTTTGGAGGTTTGTACATTAGATCTGCACTTTGGAGTTTAGATCCATCAGGTCAGCATGGGTGCCTCTTATGCAGTGGTATTTCGGACCTCTGATGAAAATCAAGATGGCCAGTACCAGCAGGTGCAGGAACAAGAGTAGCAGGAGCTGCAGTAGTTTGTTGCTTGACTGTCAGCTTCAGGAGAGAAGGGATCAGCAGAAAAATGCAGCTCACAGGAGGCTATACCTGGCATCCGGGGCTTAGAGTCAGAGGATAAGCTTGCTCAACATGTTGGAACACCAGTGTCTCCAGGGGTTTAGGATTTTGTGTTGGTGGTGGCGGACAGTGGCAGCTTTCCGGAACAAGTATGCAGCCATATGAACCAGGAGGCTAGGCTTCACCAGTGGTTGTCAAAGTTACCACTGTCCTCAACTTCTTTGCCTCTGGATCCTCTGCTGGAGATATTTGCAGGATCTCACAGTCAACAGCCCAAAAACACATAAAACAGGTGAATGGTAGTTTGTTTGCCAGGGCCAGCAATTGTATACACTTTTCAGCAACGCCGCCAGGCAGCACATGCAAGTGCTAGGATTTGTGTCTCTGGCTGGCTTCCCACAGGTTATTGATTGTACCCTTGTGGCAATTAAAGCACTCCTGCCAGATCACTGAGGAGTTTTCATCAAATGTAAAGGCTGCTACTCCATCAATGTACATTCTGATGATGTGTACTCTGATGATTTGCTTTAGGTGCTGGGACAGATCAGGAGGTGCCCTTTACTACGCAGTAGCCAGTTTCCTCAGATAGTTGTGGTGTGATGCACTCTGCACAACATTGTACATCAAAGAGCTCTGGAAGTATCAATGGTTCTCAAGGTATGGCACCTGCATCTAGCTGAGCAGAGCTTGGAGTGTCCTGTTGAGCTGGATGTGGACTCTCTATTGTTGTCCATATCTCCACCATCTACTCTTGCTCACCTGTGGTGTGTGAGTTACCAGATGAAAACCCAACTATTTACATAATCAGTTCCATCAAAGTTTGAATATCTGAGCTTCTACATGATATACAGAGTTCTGTGACACTGCACTTTTGGAGGGAGTGACATCCGCTGAGGAGCTATCGTCATCCACCTGGACCACTTCCTGTGGGATGCTTGAAGACCCAATGGGAGATTAAAGACATGACTGTTTTAAGTGATCATTATGCACATGATTATATTTCACTTACTGCCTACATCAAGTCAACATGATTGAGTGTTACATCTCATATGGTTATCTGATGTTTAATTCTGTTACCAGGTAGCTGTGAGGCCCCCATCCCCTACAGCCAGGCATACTGAGACTCCAATGATGTCCAGTGCCTCTTTGTTGAAGCTGTCAGTTGCAAGATAGCTGGATGTCCACATCCAGTTCTCTCCCTCTCCCCTGTGTTCTGTGCTGTCTTCTGCAAGGAGGAAAAGAAGAGACAAATGATGAGAGCAATGGCATGTGTTGAACAGATGGATGAAGAACATTTGTTGAGGGTGACCAAGACGAAAAGGCATGACATTGCATATGGATGAAAGTTAGTGTTTGTTTGAGGAGTAATGTGTGGGCTAGGCTTAAGAAGGCAGAGTGAGGGGTTTGGGGTAATACACACAATGAGATGCAGGTGAATCAGCCACTGCACTCACCTTTCCTGTCCTGCTTCATAAAACGACTTACAGTATTGAATCCATGAGCATGACATCACATTCCTGCTGCTGACCACATGTGCAACCTCCAGCTACACCTTTCTTGTTTCACCTGTAGGATTCTTCCTCTTGTCAGTAGGGAAGAGAATACATTTTCTTGAAATGACCATTTGGTGAGAAAAGTTAATTCAGGAAATGAATAGCAAACAATTTGATTGCCGATGTTTAAGCCTGATGTTTAATGGACTCATACTACACCCTTGCGTGTGCTATTTCTATGGTGACACTGGTCTATTTTAAATGAATGGATTAACACCTACACAGAAATAGGACACAAAGGAATATCATACATGCATCTTAAGTGTATAGATGTGAATCTTACAAATCAGAAGACTAATTTTATCTCTTCCCTTCTTGGATGGTCCCTTGGGATCAAGGATGACTTGCTCCATTTCAGTTTGATGAGTTCAGTGATGGCTGATGAGCCCAATGCGTGAACTGAAGACTTTGCCACATGCGGGGCAGATGGTGCTTGAAGGGTTGGGTAGGTGGGTTGTTTGGAGATATGTGTGCTCCCTTTTACACCTCTACTTTTGCCCTTGTGTGCTCTTGATGAAGTCTCTCAGGGTGTTCAGTACTTTCCTGGATGACCCTTCTCCATTTTGGTTGGTGGCAAGCCAGGGACTCCCATGAGTTGGTGGGGATGTTTGACCTCTTCAGGCTTACTTTAAGGACATCCCTAAAGTGCTTCCACAGTTCAGAAGTGGAAACTATTCTTTTAACCTGCAGATAACTACATGCAGATCAGAGCGTGGGGGGAAATAATAAGTAAATAGTTGCAACCTCATTAAGAAACACATATTTCAGATTTGGCATGGAAGGGAATTAGTAGGAATCCTTTATGAGGTAATTAATGAATAACCTACAATCACTTCTTTCATAAATGTTAGTTGCATTTGTTCCGTTGGCTGCATTTGCTTCAGTTGAGCAGTTTTAGCTGTTGCTAGGAGTGCAGCCCATGTCACAACCTGTAGGTACTTCTCCGATACACCTGCACATTTTTTTAAGACCTTGCTTCTTAATGGTTTGCATGGGAAAAATCTATTACTAGAGCATCATTAATCTGCTAAGGCAGCCTTTGGCATTTTCTGGATATTCCATTTTATGGGCCTTTGCTTTCTGAGCTCTGGAGACTAGTTGTTTTTCTCTTGATCAGCTTTGCTTAATTATCAAAACATTTGATGCAGAAAATTGCCACAAACTCCAAGATTTTCCCCTGCGGCAGTCCTCAGAGCCTGTGACTGCACCTTTACAATTCTTCAGGGGTGGAGGGCACAGGGAGGAGGTGGATTGTAATAAGCACAACAGTGTGTTTGCCCACCTTTAGCACAGCTCAAGATCTTGAATACCGGTCCCCTCAGGCAACGATTTTCTTATTTCGTCTGGAGTTAGTTGGGCTGGCCTTGTCTGTGACTGCTCCCTTTCCCTGACAGTTACTATTATTACAGCCTGGGGAGGGAATCATTTACTGAGTTCTGCCATCCAGTGACCCAGCCCATGACCCCAACATGCTCTAAATTTCTTGCTCTGACCATTTTTACACTGCAGCCTCAGAGGACACATTGAGAGACACAACAATACCAGGGTCATATTATCAGCAGCAGCAGCTTTTCACCAGTACATTTTTCATACCATTATTGCTCTGTCTCTTTTTTTTATTTAAATTATAAAGCCTGGTAGCCATCAGGGAGTAAATTGTCCCTTAATAAATAGACCAGCCTATTTAGGATTTCTGGCTTATACTGTTAAGCTTTCCTAAAGAGATAGCAGCATTTGTTAATGAAATGCTCAATGCCTGAGGTTGGAAAAAAGCCAGAGGTATATGGAATATGATGACAGCTCATAGAAGGGAACACAATGTTTATATGCAATAACACACTTTCCCTCTGAATCATACCCTTTATTTGAGCTTTCAGGAAACAAAATGAAAGCTTTCCATATACTTTGTGTTCCTTGAACACTATGCATCATGACAGCAACAGTAAAAGAGAACTTGCATTTATACAGTGCCTTTTCAGTTCTCAGAACGTTCTAGAGTGCTTTATAGCCAATGGGTTGCTTTCCAGAAGTGCAGTGGCTGTTGTTATGTTGGCAAACATAATAGCCCATCTAAGCACAGTAAGATACTGTAAATAACAAATGAATGCCAAGTTTTCTGCTTTGTGTTGGAATAATATTGACCTGGACCCATGCCTGCCCTTCCTTAAGTAGTCCATAGGATCTTTTCCACCTACATAACCAGACAGATGAAGGGGCCTTGATGTCAAGGCCAATCACTCTCCCCTCCCCTCTTGAGTTCAGCTCTTTTATTCATGTTTGGATCAAGGCTGCAATGAGTTCAGGAGCTGAGTGGCACTGGTGGAACCCAAACTGAGTATCAGTGAGTAAGTTATTGCTGCGTAAGTGCTGCTTGATAGCACAGATGACAACCCCTAGCATCACTTTTGCTGATGGTGGAGAAGAGACTGATTGTGCAATGATTGGCCAGAATGGATTTGTCCTGCTTTTTATGGACAAGGCAGACCTGGGCAATTTTCCACATTTCAAAAAAAATATTCTTTCATGGGATGTTGGTGTCGCTGGCTAGGTCAGCATTTACTGCCCAACCCTCATGGTCCTTGACGAGGTGGTGGTGAGCCGCCTTCTTGAACTACTCCAGCCCATGTGGTGTAGGTACACCCACAGTGCTGTTAGGAAGGGAGTCAGGTGGATGCCAGTGTTGTAGCTGTACTGGAGCAACTTGGCTAGGAGTGCAGCCAATTCTGGAGCACAAGTCTTCAGTACTATTGTCAGAATGTTGTCAGTATTAAATGCCTTCAGCCTTTTCTTGATATCATGTGGAGTGAATTGAATTGGCTGGAGACGGGCATTTATGATGCTGGGCCCCTCAGGAAGAGGCTGAGATGGATCATCCACTTGGCATTTCCGGCTGAAGATGGTTGCAAATGCTTCTGCCTTGTATTTTGCACTATTGTGCAAGGTCTCCATCATTGAGGATAGAAATATTTATGGAGCCTCCTCCTCCTGTAGGTTGTTTGTCCAACACCATTCACAACTGGATATGGCAGGACTGCAGAGCTTAGACCTGATCCATTGATTGTGAGATGGCTTAGCTCTGTCTATCGCATGCTGTTTCCACTGTTTGGCATGCAAATAGCCCTGTATTATAGCTTCACCATGTTGACATCTCATTTTTAGGCATGCCTGGTGCTGCTCCAGGCATGTCCTCCTGCACTCTTCTTTGAACTAAGGTTGGCTTGATGATAATGGTAGAGTGGGGATATGAGTTACAGATTGTGGCTGAATATAATTCTGCTGGTGCTGATGGCCCACGAGTGACATGGATGCCCAGTTTTGAGCTGATAGTTCTGTTCTGAATCTATCCCATTTAGCACGGTGGTAGTACACAACACTTTCACAATAACCTTTGTGATAAAACATTGGAAGAATTGGAAGGATTAGAACAGCTTTCAGTTTCATCAATAGAAACACTCTCTGTTAAAGTGAGTAAAGAGACAAAGAAATAAAGAGGAGGGAAGAAAGGAACCAGGATCTATTTGGCTCACGCTTCCTGAACAGTACCTCTTGTTGGCTGGCTGACCATCTTATTGAGGATGTATCACATTCCCATTCCATCCTGTCCTTGCAGATTCTCACAATGGTGGAGATTGCCAAGATGAAAAAGAAACCAGTATGGCTGTAACCCACCTTCAAAACCCTTTAAATGTACAAGCGTCAACAATCCAACATTTTCTTCTACATGTCAAAATTTAAACTTTGATGATAGTGTGCCTATGCTTAGCATCTAGAGGGCATGCATGGCTTTAAAACTTTATTGTTAACTGAAATTTTCTACCTATTCGCCTTTATTACAGATGAATCTGGAATCCATTGGTAGTACCATCTTGTGTGTGTGGATGGCTGGAAGTCAATTGTTACTGCTGGTTCTTTGGAGTCACTTTCAGTTCCTTATTGTCACTGCTGGTTCTCTATGTCTGGCTACTTGCCAGATGGCACAGGAAGGGACCATCTACCATCCAGTTAAATTCACTGGGCAAAAGTTTGAACTAGTCCTCTGAGGAAATCCAAAGTACAGAACTGAGATTTGAATCTGGGCCTTGAACTGAAAGTAGTGCATTTGCCAGGTGGCATCTACATTTCAGGCCCAACATGTACGGCATTGCATTTCATTCACTGGCCCTTGCTGGCATCCCAGAACTATTGGTATGTGTAACAGGAAAGAAATTAAAAAGCACAGCCCATCAACATTTAAATATAAATCACTGAAAATAACCATGGAAAATTCTCTGACAGAGTATCACCTCTCTGATCCATTCACTGTCTCCTGCTTTGTTTCTGACTCAATTCCATTCCTAAATTATTGACCCATTTTGAGGGGAGCAGGAAGTCTTCTCTTCTTTAGGTCCCTTCACATTGTCCATTAATCCCTACCAGTGGTTAACATTTTTCCAGACTTCAGCCAAGGTAGTGCTACATCCAGGCACTGAGATATGTGCAAAAATGGTTTGGAGTAATTCACCCTATGATTTGTTTTCCTCCTTGACAGTTCCAGAGATACAGTTGCCCCACCCTGAATGGCAGGATCATGACCAGGAATTCATAAAACCTTTGCTTGATTTGCCTCACTTTCACATGGAGAAGGCAAACAAGCTGTGTAATTATAGAAAGTAGACATTAGAGAAAAAAATGTTTCATTTGATTAAACTCAGCAACTGTAAAAGACAATACATCTGTTCAGGTCACAGGTTGTTTATTTGATGACCAATTAATGAACAAATTAGCCCTGCAGCACATATAGTTTCAATGACCTTCAGTCCTATCAAGGCCAATGATAGCTTCCAAAAGGACAAATCTTTCTTTCACTTCAGAATCTCTGTTCAGGCATAGCCAACTCCCCAAGAGAGCTTTATGACCTGCCATAGTTCCCATCCTGAAGAGAAATCCTAACTATAATTGGCAGTCATCGGTTTTAACCCAGAGTTAAAACTGACAACATAAAATGAAAAGCTTGGAACGTATCCTCTCTTCCAATACATTGGCCACCTCGATGATTATTGTTAGTCTCAGCTTTCAAAGGGACTTTGCTTCAGCTTTTCTCTTTCTATTTGCATTATGACTAGGAATGGAATTATGACTCCATGTGCTACTACAAACATCGCCCCAGGCCCTGATTTTTTTTTTGCCTGTGACAATGTTCTGTTTTTTTCATCCTTCTGTTTTGATCTCTACTTAAAGTTTTATGGCTTTGCTCCTCGAGGGTGCTATTAGCTAATATGCTAATGGTGCTATGCATATTCTATTAGCACTGTCAGAGTAAGATAAGAGACAGTTGGGTAGAGAGCACTGGAGGGTAATAACACAGCAGTGGGTCACAACATTACCATATTATCAGTCATCTTTACATCTCAATGGAGTCTCTCTGTTGTAGCTTTCACTGCCCAAGTCACAACCAGCGCAAGATTTATTCAATTTTTTGCTTAACAGTTTAACATGAGGCATGTTGCTCAAGTACAGAAAAGGAATCCTGCTTTTGAAACCCCAAGCACAACAGTGAAGCTTTCTCTGATACCATTCCCAGCAAGCTTAATGAAGGGATTATCTTTGTAATAAGCAGAATTTTAGGACTTGAATAAACAAGTGAATGAAACAAAGGTTCCCACATCGTGGAATGAGTTGACTGGTTTGAACCTGGACTGCGTGGGTAAATAACGTTCCAGGTTGATCCCTGGTCTTCTCTACATTAGTTGATCTTATTTGGACAAAAAATGGAGCACAAAAATTGGTCTCTGGATCTGCAGAAAAGGGACGAGGGTAGGAAATCAGTCCCACTCTTGGGACGGAATTTTCCGTGCCCACTGTTGACGGGTGTGATGGGTGGCATGAGCAGACAACATGGTGTGATTGGTTTCACGATGGCAGGAAGACAGGTCGCGATTGTTCACTCAGCCCGCCGACGGCAGGATATGTTTCCTGCCATAGGTCATCGGGAACATCATTGTAATACATCAACCTATCATTATCAGGTCATCCCGCCAGGGTCTTGCACCCCAGCTGGGGGGGAGTGAGGTCTGTGACGGGACTTCAAGGAGTGTGCCTCCAGATTCCTCTTCAGAGGTTTCTTTGGGCTTGATTGGAGGCCCTGGGTCATGGACTCTGTTGGCCGTTTGGCAGATGTGCCAGCGAAAGCAAGGAGAGATAATTAGTGCATGGCAGTGGCCTGTGAAGCAGGACACATCACTCACGGCATGGTTGTCTGATGAATGCTGTGCTGCTGGATCTTCACTTTGTAGAACGGCGTCGACCTCACCGACAGCACGGAATGGTCCAGATCCTCGCCGGCCAGCTGGATGGCTCTGTTTTCAAAGTCTGTGAGGATCTTGGTTTCGGGCATTCCTCCACCGGACTGCGATCTCTCTCTCTTGTTGTGTGCCAGCTTGTCCTGCATGGATAGAGATGGAGAAAGTATAAGCAGGACGCCTGCTAGGCCAGATGACAAATGTGCCTGGCCTTGTGGTTGTTGAGTAGTCTCATGGACGGGATGAGGACAATGACAGTGAGTGTGAGAGAGTGAATGGTGATGTCCCTTGAACCGGCAGTGAGTGAGATCCCTGTGGACGGATGATGGGTTTGCGAGTGCGCGAGTTGAGTGATGAGATGAGCGACTTACCCTGATGGAATGGAGGAGATTATTCATCCTCTTGACTGTCCTCATTTGTAGGGATTTGGCACTGACCACCACTGCCATTGCCTCCCAAGCCAGGTTAGTGCTGTCGCTGCCCATCCTGTGGCCAGAGCTGGGGTAGAGGACACCCTGGCAGCCTCCAAGGCATCCAAAAGTCGCTTGAGAGATGCATCGCTGAACCTGGGGGCTGGAGTCTTCTTCAGTTTCAGGGCCAAGTCTTCCGTGCAGCAGTGGTGAGCTGGAAGCACTGAGATGTGTGTTCGCGGCTGGACTTTAATCATGGTGCCCGGCGTGATGCAGCGCCAGGGCGATGATGAGCGGGCGAATGAGAGCCCACCCGCCATAGAAACGGCATGTTTCCCGGGAATGCCAATAAATAATGAGGTGGGTTCAGGATGATATGGCGTGAAAACCCACCATCGTGGCCAGCGGTTTAAACGTCATTTTATCGGCCCACTATGACGCAGTGCAAATTTGGGAAAATTCCGCCTTTGATCTCAATCCAAAAGGTGTGAATGTTTGGTGACAACAGAATGGAACAAGGCTGTGATGCCCTTCTTGGTCAAATAGCCAGCGGACAATACCTTGGCTCACACATGAAGAATGGCCTGTGGAACTGTACCCCAACAAGAATCAGCCCCTGCAAAAGAGATTTTCGGAAGCCCTGTTTCCAACATACATCTAGGTTTACTGGAGATCAGCTACACCTGGCCACACTTCTTTCATTCAGATTAAATTTGAAGTGTTTTCAATCTCAATCCTTGCTAGCAGATGGACACTTTTACTTTCTACATTGACTTCTCTTTGCAATGAATCACTCTACTGCATTTCCAGCAGCTGCTTTGTTTGAATTTAATGCAAATTAAGAGTGACTCTGAATTAAAACAATATGTAAACCCCAGACAATGTCTCTGTGTTTCCTGGACAAATTCATGTAAAAGGTCTCAGTGGGTAGACTAACTGCTCAGGGTGGGACTGAGCCATACAGCATTTGAGTCCAAAGTTCAATCATTAGTGTTTCTGAAACTATGGTACAGTAGTGTTAGACTTATGTTGCAGGACTGAAAATACAGAGGCCTGGATTTATATTCTAGAGGATACAAGTTAAAATCACGGCACTTAGAAAATTTAAATACAGTTTAAAAAAAATTGCAAAAAACGGAAATAAAAAGCAAGTATGTTAAAAATGACCACAAAGTTATCAGATTGTTATTAAAACTCAGCTGGTTCACTCACGCCCTTTAGGGAAGACAACCCATTGTCCTTACCTAGTCTGGTCTATATGTCACTCTAGTCTTACACGTCTAAGACTCTTACACTGCTCTCTGAAGGTTGTATCAAACTACTACAAAAAGGAGGCCTATCACCACCTTCTCAAGGGCAACTCGGGATGGGTAGATAAATGCCAGCCTTGCCAGTGACATCCACATCTCACAAATGAGTGTTGAAAAATTACCTGAGGCAGTAATTTACCATCATGCTTTAGGCTAAGAAAGGTCAGTTTATCCAGATTTCTCCTCCTAAATAATATCCAGGCATCTGGCATCTCACTCAAATTATTAAAATAAGGCTCAAGGCACAACTCTGCGTGAGCCTCCTTTTTGGGGCACACACTTTCTGTGCACTGTTGGATATGAGCCCAAAATCATGCCATAACCAAATTCTATCCCAATGAACGTTTCGAATATGTTTTAACACTCTTAACCTGAGTTACATCCCTGTGCACCAATATAATGAGTTGAAATCATGATAGGGAGAATTTTCACTTTTAGCATTTGATAGAGAACGGGCCTCCATCTTACATATGGCCCAATTTTTGTTTCCATTGAAGTCAACTGACCACATTTCCACTTGAGTCTTTTACATCCTGGCACCTTAAGTTGGAACGTACTTCTACCAAGAAACTTTCCTTTTGAAAATTAATTTTGCAATAGAGACTTGGTGGTGCAATGGGATAATACACTGACATCTAATCTCTGGGTTGGATCCAGCCCACACCGATGGAATGAAAGTTTTCTCCATCTGATCACTGTTAAAAGCCCTACATAAAATGAGCTTGGGCAGTCTTAACCCAATTCATCCAAAACTGCCGCAAGTTAGGATTTAAACAATTAGATACCAGAATGGCAGCTGCAGGAGATGGGAATTCACATCAGAAAGAAAACAGAAAAAAAGCTTACATTCATTTACACCCATTCATAACCTCGGGGTGTCCCAAAGCTCTTCACAAACAATGAGTTATTTTTAAAGTGTAGTCCTTGTTGCATTGCAGGAAACATAAGTCAGATCATTGACAGCAAGGTTCCACCAACAACAATGAGATAAATGACCAGATAATATGTTTTAATGATGCTAGTTGAGGGATAAATGTTAGCTAGGATACTGGAGAGAACTTCCCTGCTCCTCTTCAAAATAGTGTTTGTTTTACAAACTTTGCAGACAGTTAACATCTCATGAGAAAGGCATCACTTCCGACAGTGCAGCATTCCCTCAGTACAACACTGAAGTGTCACTCGAGATTATGTACTACACAACATGGAGTGAGGCTTGAACCCACAGCCTTTTGATTTAGAGACCAGAGTACTATCGCTCAGTCAAAACTGACATTAATGCAGTGGTAATGGTGCTTTTTGGAACAGAGTGGAGGAAACTTTACTCTAATTAGTGCTGTAACTCTTTCAAGTACAAACACATTTCCATCTGTTCCTATTCAGATGAAGTTATATTGTTTCATAATTTGCCATTGTGAGATTTGATCTCTTGATCTTGGGGTTACAAGCCCAGTACCATAACCACTTGGCTATTTAGGTCAAGCCCTAATTAGTGCTGTAACTAACCCAGAAGTGCTCAGTGCTGACATCTCAGGGTACAAACTGGTTAACGATCATTTTTAGGTCTATAAACAGGTGTGTGCTAACATCACATGCTCCAACCTGAAGTGTGAGACTAGCCTGAATTTGATCATCAGGTTTCATTATCATTTGGGTGAGCTCCTAGAAACTGTTGATCATCTACAGGCAGCTCAATCTTTTCTAAAGATGAATATTGGGTCGCTTGCCTGGCAGGAATTGGGCCAAGGGTAAGTGCCAGAAGGGGAATGGACCAGCAATGGGGGGGAGGGGGAGTGCTGCGGTGGGGGCAGGTGATCATAAATGCTTCTTCTGCTTCTATGTCAACAATTACTGAATTAAAAATCTTACTTTTCAGTGGAGGTCATGCTCCATTCATCTGGCACCAGTTTCAGCAAGAGATCCTAAACTGGTGTGAGGTTCCTCATTCACATTGAGAAGGGGCCTAAGGCCTATTTTAGGTAGCTGTCTGGGATTTCTAGAAATGGGCCTGACAAATTTAGCAGTGGCCCAATGCATGCCCAAAATAGGCCAGGCCCAAACGACTGCTAAATTTGTCAGAGAATTACACAGATTACATAGAATCTAAAGCACAGATATAAACCATTTGGCCCAGGTAGTCCAAAATAGTGTTTATGTTCCTCCTGAACCTCCTCCTGCTCAACTCACTTCATTTCACCTTATCAATATATCCTTCTATTCTTTTCTTCCTCATATGATTATCTATCTTCCCTTAAATGAATCTATGCCAATCGCTTCAACTACTCCTGCTAGTGGATTCCACATTCTCAGCACTATCTGGGTAAAGAAGTTATTAAGGCTCAACACATTCCAATTTCGAGTCCTTTATATTCTGGCCACTACAATTTTCAAATCCCTCTCCTGATGACTGCATGCATTCACCTGTAGATAGATAATTGGATGTTGAAAACCCAAAAATGACTTTAATTCTAAACTTGAAGGATAAGTGATATTTTCAGTCCCCCGCTGAAAATTTTGAAACCTAAAATTCATTGAAGAAATGGGATCTCAATTTGAGCAACCCCAATGCCCAGAAAAAGGTCACAGATATCAAAAATTCAGCAGAATCAGGGAATAGGATCTGCATTCTTGTCGTATAATTGGACCCATTTAAAATT
This sequence comes from Carcharodon carcharias, assembly GCF_017639515.1. Classification (NCBI taxonomy): domain Eukaryota; kingdom Metazoa; phylum Chordata; class Chondrichthyes; order Lamniformes; family Lamnidae; genus Carcharodon; species Carcharodon carcharias. Next base: position 120,718,220 of record NC_054481.1, on the reverse strand, counting down.
ACAGCATCACTTCTACCTCCTCAAAATAAGGGAAATGAATAGACCTCTTAGATTTAACTATCCAAAAAAGTGTAATCACTGTTGAAGTGGAAGGAGACAAAGCAGCAAATTTGCACACAGCAAGATTCAATAAGCAAAAATGTGATGATAGTAATGATTGAGGGATAAATATTGGCCCAGAAATCATTGTGGCGATATTTGCAGTGGAGTGGTTAAAATATTTCCATCCCATTCCTCTGCCCCCTATTTCAGCAGTTGCTTTATTCCATTTAAAATAAATGAATTAATGCTTAGCATAAAAGGCACAGAGAAAATCATTTTACAGATGTTATGTAGAAAAGATGTATACTTTTAACAAAACATTGCTCAGGAAACTCAGCATTCAGGGGGTTCAGAGGTCAATTAGCAATTTTGAAAGTACTTTCTCTTCTGTTTACTTTCTTACAAGACATGGGTGTTTGAAGAGTTGCATATGAATAAATAATCTCCAAGGAAACACATAAGAAAACAAAAGCCAATTAAAAGAACATTTAGAGATGTACAAATGTACGATACTCAGAGTAACAGTAGTTTAAAGATCATCTGGAAGCATTTTCCATTTACTTTGCTGATTTCTTCTGTGCTTCCAATTTTCTCCCCATCTCCCTTGAAAATTGTTTGTTCATGCACCATTTGCCCTTGGTCACCTTACCTAGTTGACCCATTTTTCATATCAAAGCCTATATGGGTGCCATCAGCAGGTTATTCAACTGTGGAAAGTATCACAGACACGCGATGACCACAAATATAAGATAATCACTAATAAATCTAATAGGGAATTATGGAGAAAATCCTTGGAGTAATTAGTACGTGGAACTCGCTACCAAATGGATTAGTTGAGGTGAATAGCACAGATGCAGGTTTGGGGTTAAATTAGGTAACCACATCAGGTAAAAAGTAATAGAAGGATATGCTGATGGGTTTCGATGAAGACCGGCTGCAGAGAGACCATGTGGAATGTAAACACTGGCATGGACTAGTTGGGGCAAATGGCTTGTTTCTATGCTGTACATTATATGCAATTCTATAAAAGTCAGCTGACCCAGCTGTCAGCCAACATCAAAACATATACATAGTCCTAAAACTGTAGAATTGGAATCTTGGCTGAATTTTTCATCTCCCTTGCCTATGGGAATTGAAGCCTTTGATAGCATTGCCAATTGGCTGAACTCAGAGATCAAACTGGAGGCTTTCCTGCTTTGTACAGTACAACACTATGTTGGAAGTGCAGATAGGAAGTAAGCCACCAAAAGAGCTTAATGTGCTTGATTCCTGTGAGATTTCACTTAAGGCAATGTAATTTTAAACATCATGAGTGTCTCTTCCTGGTCAAACTCTTGCAGTAATAAAGCTTCTCTGTACCTAGGCAGCTGTGGACATGCTTGCCAATGGAAGAGCAGTTAAAATGGGGATGCGCAAGAGACCAGAATTGGAGGAGTGCAGGGACGCCAAAGGGTCATAAGACTGGAGGCAGTTACAAAGATAGGTAGGAGAGGAGACACGCAGGTATTTGGAAACAAAAATAAAATTTTTAAATCAAGGCATTTACATGCTGAGAGCTAAGGCAGGCCAGCGAGTACAAGGGTAACACCACATCTTTAGTGTACACTAATTTTAAAAATGCTGGCTCTTAAAAAGCTAGAAATGCACAACCAATTTCATCACTTGACTTCAAATCATGAAAATTTCTAACAGAAGATAGTCATTCAGCCTGTCATGCTTTTATCTGTGATAGCTCCTCACTGGAGACACCTATTCTAATCTAATTTCCTTGTTCCTTTCCCACATTCTTCAATCTTTTTCTTCTTTAAGTGCTTAACTAATTCCTTTAGGAATGATTGAGTTGGCTTCAATATTTGTGATAAAACATTTCATATCCTACATAGAATTACATATAATATAAAGCACAGAAACAAGCCATTCAGCCCAACCAGTCCTTGCTGGTGGTTGTGTTCCACTTGAGCCTCCTCCCATCCTTTCTCATTTAATTCTATTAGTGTAGCCCTCTATTCCCTTCTCCCTCATATGCTTACCTAGCCTTCACTTATATGCTATTCACCTCAGCCCCTCCCTGTGGTAGCCAATTCCACATCTGCATCATTTTCTGGGTGAAGAAGTTTGTTCTGAATTGCCTATTTGATTTCTTGGTGACCATCTTATATTGATGGCCTTTAATTTTGCTTTTCCCCACACAATTGTGTCCACTATATTAAAGCATTTCAGAGTTTTTCAGAGCTGTATTGGCCTGTGCATCCTTCCCTATTAGGAACAACATCGCATTTCTGGTATAATTCTTGTGAATCTTTTTTGTACTCTCCAAGCGCCTCTATATCCTTTGTATAATATGGCAACTAGAACTATAGTCTGGTCTAACCATTCTCTACTTTTCAATTCTTCTTTGTAGAAATAAACCCAAGTGCTGGATTTGCCATGTCTATGGCCTTATTAACCCGAGTTTCTACTTTTATGCAAGCATAGGTCTTAGGAGCAGGAGTAGGCCATTCAGTCCTTTGAGCTTGCTTCACCATTCAATAAGATCATGACTGAACTGGTTGTGGTCTCAACTTAACTTTCTTATCTGCCCCCAATGACCCTTGATTCTCTTGCCTATCAAAAATCTATCTAACTCTGCCTTGAAGTTATTCAATGATCCAGCCTCCACTGTTTTCCAGGGAAGAGGATTCCACATACTAATGACCCTCTGAGAGAAAATATTTCTCCTCATCTTTCTCCTAAAAGGGAGACCTCTTACTCTTAAACAGTGTCCCCCTCATTCTAATTTCCCCCAGAAGAGGAAATACCCTCTCAGTATCCACCCTATCAAGTCCCCTCAGGATTTTATATGTTTCTATAAGAGCATCTCTCATTCTTCTAAACTCCAATGGGTATAGGTCCAACCTGTTCAACCTTTCTTCATAAGACAAGCCCTTCATCCCAAGAATGAGTCAAGCGAGCCTTCTCTGAACTGTTTCTAATGCAATTATATGTTTTTTTCAAATATAGAGACGAAAACAATACATAGTATTCCAGGTGTGTCCTCACCAAGGCTTTGTACAGCTGCAGGAAAACTTCCCTACTTTTTTATTCTGTTCTCCTTGCAATAAATGCCAACATTCCATTTGTCTTCTTAATCACTTGCTGTACCTGCATACTAACCTTCTGTGATTCATGTACCAGAGTCCCCCTGTACCACCAGGTTCTGCACTTACTGTCCATTTAAATAGTGTACTGCTCTTCTATTTTTCCTGCCATAGTGGACAAGTTCACATTTTCCCACATTATACTTCAATGGCCAAATTTTATGCGAAACCCACTTAACATATCTATATCCCTTCATAGGCACTTTTCCTCCACCTGACAACTTACTTTCCTACCTATCTTGGTGTCATTGGCAAATTTAGCTACCAAACATTCAGTCCTATCATCCAAATCTTTTAGTAAATTCAATTAATAATAAACCTGGAATTAAAAGCTAATCTTTGTAACAGTGATCATGAAACCATTGTCCTAAAACCCATCACTATCCCCCTTTGGGGAAGGATCTTTCATCCTTACCTGACCTACCCTGTGACTCCAGACCCACAGCAATGTGGTTGACTCTGAAATGGCCTAGTAAGCCATTTAGTTGTATTAAGCCATGACAAAGCCAACAAAAGGAATGAAGCTGGACGGATCATCAGGCATTGACCTAGGCATCGGAAATGACAACAGCAAAACCAGCTCTGTCGACTCTGCAAAATTAACATCAGGATGCTTGTGCTCAAAATTGGGAAAGCTGTCTCATAGACTGGTCAAGCAACAGCCTGACATAGTCATACTCACAGAAACATACCTTACAGACAATGTCCCAATCACCACCAGAGGTGGCAGCACAGTGATATACTGTTGGGAGGGAACTGCTTTAGGCGTTCTTAGTCTCATCGGGTCAAACGAGGGCAATGAAATCTTCTGCTAATTACCATGTACCATCCTCCCTCAGCTGATGAATCAGCACTCCTCCATGTTGAACACCACTTGGACGAAGCACTGAAGGTGGCAAGGACACAGAATGTACTTTGGGTGGGGAACTTCAACATCCATACCAATAGCACCAGTATTGACTTAGCTGGCTAAGTCCTAATGTACATTACCACTAGACTGGGTCTGCAGCAAGTGGTAAAGGAACCAACAAGAGGGAAAAACCTACTTGATCTCATTCTCACCAAGCCACCTGCATCTGTCCATGACAGTATTAGTATGAGTGACCACCGTACAGTCCTTGTGGAGACAAAGTCCCATCTTCACATTGAGGATATTCTCCATCATGTTGTTTAACACTACCACCGTGCTAAGTGGGATAGATTTCGAACACATCTAGAAACTCAAAACTGGGCATCCATATGAAAATACATGCGAACATGCAAATTAGGAGCAGATGTAGGCCACTCGGCCCCTTGAGCCTGCTCCGCCGTTCAATAAGATCATGGCTGATCTGAATGTAACCTCAACTCCACATTCCTGCCTACCCCCAATAATCTGTCATCCCCTTGTTAATCAAGAAACCATCTAGCCCTGCCTTAAAAATATTCAAAGACTCTGCTTCCATCGCCTTTTGAGGAAGAGAGTTCCAAAGACTCAGCCCTCTGAGAGAAAAACATTCTCCTCATCGCTGTCTTAAATGAGTGACCCCTTATTTTTAAACAGTGACCCCTAGTTCTAGCTTCTCCCACAAGAGGAAACATCTTCTCCACATCCACCCTGTCAAGACCTTTCAGGATTTAAAGGTTTCAATTAAGTCGCCCCTTATTCTTCTAAATTCCAGTGGATACAAGCCTAACCTGTCCAGCCTTTCCTCATAAGACAACCCACCTATTTCCTGGTATTAGTCTTGTAAGCCTTCTCTGAACTGCTTCTAACGCATTTACATCTTTCTCCTACCAGGTCTAACTTGCACAAGTCACGTTCCGAACATCCCACTAGCCAAAATCAAATCAGCCTGAAGTCAGTTGCACTTTAACATGTGCAGTTGCCTCTGTGAATTGTGAAAGTGGTAGGGTCTCAGCACCCTACTTTAGAAAGAATGTCAAAGCCAAAGAAATGGTACAGAAAAAATTTAATAATGTAATGGGACAGATGAGGAAATGAGCCTATGGCTTAGTAGTAGCATTTCTGCCTTCTGAGTCAGGATGTACAGCAGTCAAACCCTGGTCTGGATGGTGAAAGATATCTATTAAGCATTGGACTGGTCAGCACCTTTGCATCTACATATGCATTCCCATCAGAGTGAGGCATGCCTAGCCTGGGACCCAATGAAATCCCTCCCTGGGCCCCCGTATAATGGCAGCTGATTCAAAATTTTAAAAATACCAGATCCCTTGGTACTTTTGCTGCCAGAATGTTGTGGGCATGTATCACAGAGTTCTGTCATTCTCCCTCTGAGTGTTCTCAGCACCTTTACAGTGGAGTTGGCCCCATTTCTCCAGCATCTGTGACCAGTGATGCTGTGCTCCTGAGGGGGTCAGGTGCTGAAGGCTGACAAATGATCTGATGCTTTTGAAATTTCGTGGCTGCATCTCCATGATATGACCCTGATCACAGAGTGCAAGCAAGCTGCCCTCAGCCAGACGAGAGTCAGGCATTCACAGAGGCTATTTAAAGATCTATGGAGTGCCCTCACTGCATGTCATCATCATCCTCCTGCAATCAAGCGATTATTAGGGCCTCCACTGTATCTCCATGACAGGAGCATTATCATAGAGGGCATGTGTGCTGCCGTAAGCCAGACAGGAGTCAAATGTTCATAGATGCAATGTGAAGATCTATGGTGTCTCCTCACTGTATGTTATCATCATCCTCCACAAACCTAGCAGTTATGAGGTCCTCCCGAGGGCGCCTGCATCATCTGGTCAGTGTAAGGGTCTCATCGCCATCATTGTCGCCTTTGAGGACCTCCTCACCCTCATCCCCATCAACTTCCTCCTCATCGGAGGAGACCTCTAGCTCCTGCATTTCCACCTCAGCCAGCTCCTCTCCCAGTTGCAGCTCCAGGTTGTAAAGGGCGCAGCAGATGATGATGATGATGCATGACACCCTCTGTGCATCATATTGCAGGGCTACACCAGACTGGTCCAGGCACCAGAACCTCATTTTCAGCATCTTGATGGCTTGCTGCACCAGATAGTGAATTGCAGCATGAGCATCGTTATAACTTTTGCTCTTCCGCAGTCTGAGGCTGCCGCATGGGTGTCATCAGCCACGCCCTCTGTGGGTAGCCCTTATCCCCAAGGAGCCAACCCTGCAGCCTTTGTGAACCCTGGAGTCTGTGACCAACTGAGAATGTAGAAACCATGGACACTCGCTGGAAACCATGCGCAGACCTACAGGATGTGTTTGTGGTGGTCGCACTCCAGCTACATATTCAGCGAATGGAAGCCCTTGTTGACATAGTTGACCCTTTGTTGCAATGGAGAGCTGAGCACTACGAGAGTGCAGTAGATGGCACCCTGCACCTGTGGGAAACCCAAGATCTGGGCAAATCCGATCGCTCTTACATCCTGGTTCTCTTGGTCCCAGGTGAAACGCACTAAGTTGTGTGTTCTCGTGAAGATGGCATCTGGGACCTCATGGATTCATTTATGGGTGGAGGCTTGTGATATCCCACAGATGTCACCTGCAGAGCTCTGAAAGGAGCCACTGGCGTCAAAATTGAGCAGCGCGGTCACTTTCGCAGCCACTGGCAGTGGATACCATCCATGTCCCATGCTGCCAAATCCTGCAGTAGCTGGCAGATATGACCAACCAGTTCCCTAGACATGCGTAGCCCTCAGTGACACTGGTTGTCGGTCATTTGCAGGAATGAAAGACAGTGTCTATAGAACCTGGGTCTAACAAGGAGCCGACCAGCGACGGCTTGTTGTGGCTCTTCAGTGGTGTGTTGGAACCCCGGCCACCCCCTCTGCCTGAGGGTGCTGCTCCTCCCTCTGCTCAGCCAAGTGCCTCTGTTGCTCTCTTCTCAGTCATTTCCACTGTCTGTACACCACGAGGCATAAAGCTAGTTCAACAGGCTCAATGGTCCTGATGTATTCGCCCTGCAGGATGAAAGACAAAGGCGAGTGGGTTAGCTTGGGTATAGTAAGAAACTCTCTGGGTAAAGTCTGAAGCCCCTTAACGCATCCTGGAGAGTGCTAGCCACCACTTAGATGGCCAGAGTTAAGTGCGCTGCATCGCTGCCCGGAACTCCAACTACATCCGCCCCACTCCATCTGCCTGATTGACAGCAGCCTTGCCCATTGGATTGCATGCTGTGCTCTCAGCTCAGGTGCAGGCATTCTCAAAAATCACACTGCAAGTCTGCACTGTTAGCTTGAACCATGGGGAAGACTGGTCCAAACCAGGATAATGACATTGCAAGGGGCTGTGAGAGCCTCCACCAGTGACTGCTCCATGACCAGCTTTAGCAAGGAGATTGTACAATGTGCCTAGTCATCCAACTGTTCTGCAGTTCACTAAAATGCTCATTAGTTTGCAGTCTGTGCCCGACAGGTGAAAAGTCTGGAGCACTTGGTGGCACTTTCATGCCTCTGTGTTGTTTGAGTGGGCAGATAAGCTAGAGACCCAACTCCAAGTATGTCAATGTGGCTTTGCCTGAAAGGTCTCAGCTGCAGAGGAATGGTCACTTTATAGAAGGTTTGCCTAATATGTGGCCTTTTCCATTTCCCCAAACCCACAGGTGCTTGTGCACTACCTTCAACCACAAGGCAGCCCTTGACCCCCTGCCCAATGTGCCTCAACCTTGCAGTCTAACAGGTAGCCTGGGGAGCACTGCACAACGTTACTGTGCACTCCCCTCTGAGTTCTCCTCAAAGTGCAGCCCACCAAGTGTCTCTTCTCTGCTGTTGTGAAATATGTCAGCGTGTTTCACGACATTGTGAATCTGATTTCTGGCCTTCTCGCCATATTGCCCAATCGCACTGCCCAATGCCAGCGAGCACAGAAAATTTTGCCCTTTGTGTTTGTCTTCACAGAGGAAGATACAAAACATCCCCCAGAAATATCAGCCAACCAAGGGACTAGTGAGAATGAGGAACTGAAAGAAGTTAGTATGAGTAAAAAAGTAATACTGGAGAAATTAATGGGACTGAAAGTTGGTAAATTCCCAAGTCTACATCTCAGAGTGTTGAAAGAGGTGGCAGAATAATCCCAGATTTGCATTAAGTACGTTAGTGGGTGTGGAAAAAGTTGTTTTGCCTGCCGGCTGCAATGGTGGGCTTTTGTGCCGTATCATCCCCTTCCCAGCGCATCCTGCCTCATTTATAATATATTCATGGGAAACAAGCTGGATCGCAGGCAGACAGGCTTGGATTTGCCTGCCAAGCCATGACCTCAGCACTTCCTTGCTCCGGCGCCATATTTAAAGTGCACCAGAGTGTAGCCTACTTCATGACTTCAGACCATGACTGCCCCAGACAACAGATGACCCCAAAAGCAAAGAAGATGGTAGGCCCCAAATTTAGTGATGCCTCTCTGGGATGCCTGCTGGATACAGCAGAAGGCCACCACAATGTCCTCTATCCCCATTCTGGCCGCAGGATGTCCACCAGAGTCACCAATCTGGCCTGGGAGGTGGTGGCAGTGGTGGTCAGCGCCACGGAGCACAGAAGAGGTTAGCCGTCCAGTGCAGGAAGAGGATGAATGATCTCGCCAGGGTAAGTCAACCACCTCATCACTGTCAACACACAAAAACTCACAAGCCCATCACACATCAACAGCGACATCACACCTCAAGGGACAACACCAGTAACTCTCACATACACCTCCACATCTCTATCAGGTCATGTCCTCTGGAGCTTGCGTCCTCATCCCCGTCCATGGCTCCGCTCCCCACACAAACATTCCATGCTCTGCCATGCACCCTGCTCGCACTCTCTCTATCCATTTTCACGCAGGAGAAGCTAGCTCACAACAGCATGGAGAGGTCCAACACTGGGGGTGGAGTGGCCCACGTTAGGCTCCTCACTCACTTTGAGGAACATGCCATCACACTGACTGGTGAGGATGTGGATCATGCCCGCTGCGATGGTGAGACCAATGGCGAACACCCATTTGAGGATCCTGCACCATATCATCCCTCTCTCAACGCAAATGTGAATGGGCTATCTCCTGCTTTTGACTCTGCTGCCATGCACTAATTATCTCAACTTTGGAAGACAAGGAGCTCTGTCAAGTGACTGACACCCTCAGCCAGCCATTCCCTCAGCTCCATCCAGGTCCTCACTGCCAGCAAAGAAGCTACCTCCTCCATTGAAGAGCTGGAAATAAGCAGCCTGGAAAACCCATTACAGCGTTTACCCACACCCTCCACCAGCGAAGAGCCATACACCTCGGCGGGACCTAGATCTAGAGCAGGCTTGGGTTCACAATCTGGTGGTCACTGCACAGACATGTGTCTGAAGCAGGAGGAGGCAGGTTCAGCTGAGCTCCCCAGTATTGGAGGACTGCTGGGGAAGAGATATCTGTGAGGTCCGAGTCATGTGACCATCCTTTGGATTCAGCCTTCCAACTTATTGTGGGAAGTCAGCAGAAAGCGGGGGAACATCATGCAGTGCTGTTGGAAGCCTTCAAGTGAGTGGCATGCGAGTCGGAGGAGTGCATCTGCCTGCTCTCTGAGGAAGTGTTGCCCACATGTGTGCACGTGGAGATCTCCATGGGAAGGACGGTGGACATCATGGAGACCCTGGTCCAGAAGAATGTGGAGATGCGTGCAGACCTGCACTCCATCACGGTACCCATTGCTGAATTCCTGCAATGGAAACACGAGAGGGAAACAGGGCACCTCAACGTCCCTCCAGGTGCTCCTTCCCCTCAAGATGTCGGGCCGGGGCTCTCCGGCACCCAAACGGAGGAGGAGCAGCAGCTGGACATGCCTGAGTCATCCACTTTGGAACCTCAGAGGCTGTCTGCTCCCTCCAAGACCCCTTTGCCTGTGACCCCCTCAATCTTGTCCTCTGTCACCGCAGAGGGAGCAGCTGGCCCACAGGAGGACAGCCAAAGCAAGCCGGGATCCTCAAGGCCTCGGATCTAAAGAGGACTCACGCTGAAGTGATCAGAGGCAACAGGGCCAACCATTGCACAGGCTATCTCCTCCCCTCCTGTGATGTTAGGACAGTAACTAGAAGAAGTGGTAGGCCTAGAAGTGGTTGCACGGGTGAACATATTTTGCCACCATAATCTGAAAATATATTCACTTTCACTAAATAATTTTGTCTTTTAGCTTCATTGATAGCTTTGTGAGTCCTCCCACTGCATCCCCACCGGCCCCCCATCAATGCCCCCATCCTCCACCGACCAGCAGTTCAGCTACACGCAGCCGGCCCTTGAGTGATTCTGGAGGGAGAAGTGTGTGTGTGGCAGGGCCTTTCAGAGCCTTGTGCAAGCATTCTCCCACACATGCAGAGCCTTCATACATCACACTCATCTTACTGTCCCAAGCATTTTCAGTGCTGCCTACTGGGGTTCTCTTTCAGTTGTCCATCTGAGCCGACCTGCATCTCCGCCCACCCACTGATCACACTCCCATGCAGCACCTGTGCCTGTGCAACACGAGGCTCCTCTTACTTTTGATTTTGATAGCCATAGTCATTGTGAAGTTTTGGATCATCTCCCCAGTCCTTTCACCTCCCCCAGTCACCCATGTCCTTTCACCCATCACTGCTGATCCCCCTGGCCACTATCACCTACCAACCCAAACCCTTGTCTTTCCAGGATGTCCAGGGGATGTCCAGGTGAATGTGTACGTTCCGTACTTCCCTGTGAATCTCACTCCCATTCACATTGACCACCCTGCCTCCCCCAACCTCCTCCTTCCAACCCCCAGGATTCATGTCTGCCTCTGAGTCCCCACCAACCATCCTCACCCTCCCTTCTATCCCTAGCAGCACACCCTCACCCTCTCACACTACCGGCTCCTTCTGCCCCCCTCACACTCATCATTCCATCCTACCACACCCACCCTCAGTCCGCCCCCCAGGAGGCAGTGATTGACTTCACAGACCCCTCCCTTGCACATACACCTGGACATCTCACCTCCGCTTACTCCTTCCTCCCCTGACACCTTCCCCTCTCCGAACTCCCTCCTTCCCCCCTGACATCTTCCATCCTCAGAACTCTCTCCTCCTCCCGGGCACCACCCCCCCTCCGAACTACCTCCCTTACACCTACCTCCCCACTTGCTGCATTCTCCTCTGTTACACCCTCCTCCCCCTGTACTCCCTCATATCCCTCCCAACCTCAGCCCCTCAGCCCCCGACACCTTCACCTCCCTTCCAACCTCACCCCTCCCAACATCTTTGTTGCCCCCTCTCCCAACCTCACCCCCCCCCAGTACACTTTCCTCTCCCAGTCAAACTTACACCTTCTCTCCCACCCACCCCAGTACACCTTCCTCGCCCACTCACAGCTGGACCCTTCTTTCGTCACCGCCGCCCCCCCCCCACCCCACCCCCACCCCCCTCGCCAATCATCTGTATCAGCCCATAGCCAAGACTGTGATGTTCCGATACAGACCCGAGACATCAACGGAGACCTCCCCCTTCCGAGAGCTGCTTCGCGGTGGAGCCATGCCCATGAGAATCCACCCAGCATGCGATGCATATGTTCCTCCAGGGTCTGGTAGCTGTAGGGCTCCAGCATCTTCTTCTCCTCAGATGTCCGTGATCTGAGCAAGGCCCTAAAGGTGAGTCCCAACATTTGCACGTCTCTCTTGTCCAGATATGTTTTGGGCTGGTGCGTGTTTCCGCTGGCATAATGGTAAATCGGGTTTTGGTGGACGATTTAGGTCAGGCCTTACTTTTCATCCAATTACCGGGATGCAAATAGGGTTCAGGCCAGCCTCCAGTGTGAATCGCGTTGGGTGGACACCATCGGATGATCCGGCTGTGCTTTCATGCTGGCATGAAACTGATTTCTGCCCCTCACACTGAATTGTTCCCCTCGCTGCCTGCCCTGACACCCGCTGCCAACAGGGACTGGATGATTATGCCCATAGATTCTGGAATGGTCCCTGCAGATTGGAAAGTGGCAAATGTAAACCCACTATTTAAGAAAGGAAGGAGAGAGGGAATGGGGAACTGCAGACTGAAAATAATGGTAGGGTTGGGCATAGTCAATGTGAATTTATGAAAGGGAAATCATGTTTGCAAACCTGTTAGAGTTTTTAAACTCTAACTTGAACTAGCAGAATAGATAAGGGGGAAACAATATATGTGGTGTATTTGGATTTTCAGAAGTTTTTCGATGAGGCCCCACAAAAATAGAGCACATGGGATTGGGGGTAATACACTGATGTGGATTGAGAATTAGTTAGCGGACAGAAATCAGAAAGTAGTAATAAATGGGTTATTCTCAGGTTGGCAGGCTGCAACTAGTGGGATATCACAGGGATCAATTTTTGGGCCCCAGCGATACACAATCTATATCACTGATTTGGATGTGGGGACCAAATGCAATATTTCCAAGTTTGCTGATGACACAAAACTAGGTAGGAATGTGAGTTGTGAGGAAAATGCAAAGAGGTTTCAAGGGATTTAGAAAGGCTAAGTGAGTGGACAAGAACACAGCAGATGGAATATAATGCGGAAAAATGTGCAGTTACCTATTTTGGTAGGAAAAACAGAAATGGAGAGTATTTCTTCAATGGTGAGAGATTAGGAAGTGTTGATGTCCAAAGGTCGCTGGGTGTCCTTGTTCACGAGTCATTGAAAGCTAACATGCGAGTGCAGCAAGCAATTAGGAAGGCAAATGGTATGTTGGCTTTTATTGCAAGAAGATTCGAGTACAGAATTAAAGATGTCTTGCTGCAATTGTATAGAGCCTGTTCTAAATAACTAGTTCATGGTTCATAGTCATAGTTTAGAAGTAATTTTTAGTTCTGGGGACATTAAAGGTTAACTGTAGAAAATGGGATAAATGCAATTAAATCAGCTTGAAGACTACAACACTTAAAAGGTTGGGGCCACATTGATTTAAGGGATTAAAAGCTAGAAAGACAAGATCAGAAAACAGCAGGTGGGCTTACTTAGCTGGAGAATTGGAGATGAGGTGTCTACACTGCTTGCAAAGAAATGCAAGCCAAAATGTTGTTTTATTTAAGAAATTAAAGCTACAATTAATGTAAAAGCATTCAGTGAGTCCTGGCAGGCTACATTGTCTTGGAGATGGGTGGAACTTAGGAAAGTTCTGGTGATTCAACTTATCTGTGTGTTTGCTGGGGGAGTGAATGTTCTGCAGCAGAGGAAAAGGCCACACTGAAAAGCTGCTGCAGTTAGTAGGCTCCAGGCAGCAAAAGTGTTGCTGTTAGCCAGCTCTGCTTAAGTGGGGCTCAGGAGAAGTCCCAGGAGCCATTTGATAGTCCTGTGCAGTTAGGGCTCAGGAGACATCCTGAGGGGCTGAGAAGTGGCAGAAGGTCACTGGCTCCATGCTGGAAAGGATTAGGGCTCAGAAGAAGCCCTGAGGGTCATTTACAGCTTGGTGTAGCTGGGGAGATTGGACCTTGGTGAAATCCAGGGACAGAGCCAGCCCAGTGAAACTAGTTGGCTATTAAAGAGCTGAAACTGTGCCAGTAAGTAGAGGTAGAGGTAAGTGCAGACTTGGAAATCCAAGGAAACAGAGGCTCGGGAGATGAGATTAAAATTTTGGGAGGTGTGCAGTCACTGAGGCAGTCTAAGTTGGAGTAACCTTTGAGGGGATTCAGACGCTTGATCTTCAAAAGTTTGGAGTCACTTGTGAGAGAGGCAGACTTTCAGTGAGGTTGGTTGGCTCACAGTGTTTACTGATCTTTGGGTTGTTTGCTGAGAAATTTGTGGGATCTGTCTTGGTTGCACTTGCTATATATTGTGCAATGTGGTGTGTTTTACCAAAGTTTGCCTGTCAATTCACATGTACCTCATATTAACCTTAACTGTTAGAGCATAAGATAGATATTGTAAATTGTTTTATCATTCTGACCTTGTATAGTAAAATTCATTTTTTATTTGTTCAAATACCCTGTGGAATCTCGTGGCTTTACTCTCTTAGCAACTGTCGTGAATTTCAAACTTTGTCTACTTTACACAAATAATTATTAGTCCCTAACTGGGTAGTACCAAATAGTTGGGGTTTTGGTCAAGGATCATAACAAGCCTTGGTGAGACTGCAGCTGGAGTATTATGTGCAGTTTTGGTTTCCTTACCTTACTTGCCATTGAGGAAATAAATGAAGGTGCACCAGACTGATTCCTGGATTGGCGGGAATACCTTTTGGAGAGATTGAGGACATTGGGTCCATATTTTCTAGAGAGGTGATCTCACTGAATCATACAAAATTCTTACAGGGCTCGAGAAGGTCAATGCAGGAAGAATGTTTCCCCTGGCTGGAGGGTCAAGAACCAGGGGGCACAGTCTCAGAATAAGAGGTACGACATTTAAGACTGAGGTGAGGAGGAATTGTTTCTCTCAGGGGGTGGTGAATTCTCGACTCCAGAGGGCTGTGGCCTTGCCCCTCTCTATCTCTGTAATCACGTCCAACTTGAGCATGGGGGCATGTCATGTGATGAAACCTCCAGGGATACATTTAATCACAGTTGGCAACCCTAGTGCAGGGAGGTAATTCCAGAGTTTGCAGCTTAGGCAACTGCAGGCACAGCCACCGGTGGTGGAGCAATTATAATTGGGAATGCACAAAAGGCCAGAGTTAGATGACTGCAGATATCTTGGAGGGTTGTGGGGTTGGAGGTGATTGCAGAGATAGAGAGGGGCAAGACCATGGAGGGATTTGAAAACAAGGATGAGAATTTTAAAATGTCAATGTAGGTCAGCGAGCATAGGGGTCATAACCTGCTGCAAGTTAAGACACAGGCAGCAGAGCTTTGGATGACCTCAAGTTTATGGGGGTGGGGGGGGGGTGTAGAATGTGGTAGACCAACCTGGAGTGTGTTGGAATAGTCAAGTCTAGAGGTTAAAAAGGCATGAATAAGGGTTTTAGCAGCATACAAGCTGAGACAGGAGCGAAGCCCAGTGACGTTATGAAGGTAGAAATAGGTGGTCTCAGTAATGGCACACATGTGAGGTTGGAAGCTCTGCTCAGGTCTAAATGTAACACCAAAGTTGTGAACTGATTGGCTTAATCCCAGAATTGTGGCCAGGGAGAGGGATGGTCAGTAGCTAGGGAATGATATTTGCAGCAGGAACTGAAAACAATGGCTTCAGTTTTCCATATATTTAATGGGAGAAAATTTCTGCTCAGCCAGCGTTGAATGTCGGGATCATTTGCAACAGTGGAGCAGTCAAGAGTGGTGGTGGTGAGGTAAAACTGGGTGTCAAGTGCGTACATGTGAAAATTAACACTGCACCTTCAGATGATGTCGTCAAGGGACAGCATGTAGCTGAGGAAAAACCTCAACTCTCTTTGTATACTAGCTTCCAGCATTAACCTGGTCCCTTCTGGTTGAGGAATTAGAAACTCCTGGTCTGAGGAGTCTCTGTCATTGGCTTTACCTTCTTGGTATCATTGAGAAATGGGTGGGTGTTGCATGGCAGAACTCACAAAATTTCTGTGTTGAAAGAATTATGGAATCATACAGCACAAGTATAGGCCATCATGCCTGTGAAAGAGTATCCCAATTAGTCCTCCAACCCTGCAATTTTTTTTCCCTTTTCGAGTACTTACCAATCCTCTTTTGAAAGTTACTATTGAATCTGCTTCTAGCAGCAAGTTCCAGACCACAGCAACTCATTGTATAAAACAAATTCTCCTCATCTGCCTCTGATTCTATTTCCAATTATATTAAATCCTTACTCTCTGATTACCAACCCTCCTGTCAGTCGAAACAGTTTCACCCTATTTAATCTATCAAAACCTCTCATGATTATGAACACCTCTATTAAATCTCTGCTTCTCCTTCTTTGCTGTAAGGAGAACAATCCCAGCTTCTCCATAACTAAAGTCCCTCATCTTACCCATCCCATCGTAAAATGGGCGAAAATGTCTGGTGGAGACTGGAGAGAGGTGCACATATCATTCTATGTAGTTCTTGTGCGCCTCCAACTAGGTATTTACAGAATGGCACTGTCAGTGACCTGGGAACTAGTCTCCTTCCTTCCTTCCTCTTGGCATGGGAATGGTGGGTGTCCCTGAAAGGATTCTAAATCAAACAAAGAAAAACGTGCTGCAGTGTTTTAATGGAGAGCTATTTTAGCGTTGTCCAGAATCATTTGTTACAGGGTTGTAGTTGATTTCTCTTTAATCATATCAGATCATATGATTAGGGAAACCATTTTGAACATACGGAAGCGGCAGTATACTTCTGGCAGTGATTCCAGATCATTGCAACTTGCTATATCAAACAAATTCAGGCTGAGCAAAAAGTCAAGAGTTTGAAAGAATAGAGTAGGTTTTCTGAATTATTCTGCAGTCTTTCTATTTGCATAAACACTTGGGCAATTCAAGATAGCAGCCGATCAAATGGCTAAATATTTCCTCAACAGCAATTAATATAGCTGTTTCTTTGTACTTTCTGCAACATTCAGTGCTATCAGTTGTTTGATTAAGATGCAGACTGAGTAAGCTGACATAATGAAAGACTGTTGCTTTATCAATAATTGATTGCTGCTCGTTGAGACAGGAAAATTGTAATCTCACAGATGGGCTCAGCCTGATACTTGAAGGAATTTGAAAAACCAGGAGTCTGTTCAGATGAATGTAGTTCATAAAAATAAAAAAAAAGCACCCTCAAAAAATGATAAATCAACATGTAAAATAATAGGGGACCAAATTAGGTGAAACTCTCAGTCTGTCCCATTATGTTCGCTCAAACAGATGAGCCTCTTATGGAAATATGGAAACAATTAGCTTGAGGGCTGTCCCTTCAGTATTCCCAGAGAAACGAGCAGGCTTTATATTTATGAAGCCTGTTGCAATGCTCCTAATGATGCAATTAAACTAGGAGGCAGGAGACTTTGATCTAAATGTGGTAATTTTTACAAAAATATTTCCAAGTGATAGATACTCATAATTCAGAGGATTTAATTGTACTTAATTTGTTTGGACTTTGAATGTGCTTTTAATTAGAGGAGAGATTTGCCTTTATGTTTAAGGCAGGCTGTCAGGGAAAATTAAGAACCGGTTTGCTTTAGCGTTGCTGGTTTTCATCACAGCAGGGACCACAGAACAGAAGGTAGCAGATAATTAGAGTCAGTTTAGGAACTAAAGTACAGGCTTGAGTCATATTTCAGTGCAAATCTTAAAGACACAGAGTCTCTTTATTGACCGATGGAGCCTGGGTTTCACAATAAAAGATTTTCACCCACAATTCTACCTACAATAGGACTGAGAATAAATGATAAACCACATGTACAAGACCCAATTTTATCGACATGAGATCAGGAGATTACAAGCATACTTGTGACTAATTTTTTCAAAGTGTGCTCTTGGAAGACAAGGCTCCTCACTGGCAACATAGGGTAAAGATAACCCTATAAAGTGTGTATGCGGAATAATCCAATTGCTCTCTCAATTGCCTATTTACATTAAACTTAGGGTGCTTTCATTGGTTAAAAATAACTTGCATTTATATAGTGCTATTATTGTAGTAAAATAACAAAAAAAAACTACATTTATATAGCACCTTTAACATAATGAAACATCCCAAGGTGTTTCATAGGAGCATTATAAAAACAAAATATGACACCGATCCAAAGAAGGAGAAAGAAGGTCAGATGATCAAAAGCTTGGTCAATGAGGTAGGTTTTAAGGAGGATCTTAAAGGAGGATAGACAGAGAGGTGGAGCGTTGTAGAGAGGGTATTTCAGATCTTGGGGCCTAGATAACTAAAAGCAAAGCCACCAATGGTGGAGCAATTAAAATCGGGGGTGCACAGAAGTGTAGAATTAGAGGAGTGCAGATATCTCAATGGGTTGTGGGGCTGGAGGAGATTACAGAGATAAGGAGGGGTGAGGCCATGGAGGGATTTAAAAACAAGAATGAGAATTTTAAGGTCAAGAGTTGCTTGGCCAGGAGCCAAAGTACATCAATGAGATGGGGGGGTGGTGGGGTGGTGATAGAGGAATGGAACTTACTGCAAGTTAAGACACAAACAGCAGAGAATTGGATGACCTCAAGTTTACAGTGTGTGGAATGTGGGAGACTAGCCAGCAGAATGCTGGAATAGCCTAGAGGTAAAAAAAGGTATGAATTTTAGCAGTAGATGAGCTGAGATAGGGGTGAAGCAAAGCGATGTTACAGAGGTGGAGATAGATGGTTTTAGTGATGGCATTATAATGAGGTCGGAAGCTCAACTCAGGATCACACCTGACACCAAGGTTATGAACTGACTGGCTTAATGCAGACTGCTGCCAGGGAGAGGGATGGAGTCAGTAGTTGGGGAATGGAGTATGGAGTGGGGACTAAAAACAATGGCTTTATTCTTTCCAATATTTAATTAGAGGAAATTCTACTAATCCAAAACTCCACTGTGGATAAGCAGTCTGATATTATAGCAATAGTAAAGGAGTCAAGAGGGATGGTGGTGAAATAGAGCTTTGATGTTCATCAGTGTACATGTGAAAACTAATGCTGTGCCTTCAGATGATGTTGCCGAAGGGTAGCATATAGATGAAAAGGAGGAGGGGACCAAGGATAGATCCTTTGGGACATCAGAGGTAACGGCGAGGGAACAGGAAGAGAAGCCATTACAAGTGATTCTCTGGCTATGGTTAGAAAGATAAGAACAGGATCAGGCAAAAGCATTCCCATTCAGCTGGATAATAGTGGAGAGGCATTGGAGGAGGATGGTGTGGCTGACCATGTCATAGGTTGCCAAAAGGTCAAGAAGGGCAAGAAGGGAAAGGTTACCTTTGTCACAGTCACATAGGATGTCATTTGCGACTTTGATAAAAGCTCTTTCAGTGCTGTGGAAGGGCAGAAACCTGATTGGAGGGATCCAAACATGCAATCCTGGGAAAGATGGGAATGGTTTTGGGAGGTGACAACAAGTTCAAAGACTTTTGAGAGGAAAGGATGTTGGAGATGGAATGCAAGTTTACAAGGACAGTGGAGTTAAGATTTTTTTTTTGAGGAGATGGGTGATGACAGTAGATTTAAAAGAGAGAGAGACAACACCTGAAGAGAGAGAACCATTTACAATATCAGCTAACATGGGGACCAGGAATGGATGTTGGGTGATCAGCAGTTTAGTGGGAATAGGATCGAGGGAACAGGAAGTGGGTCTCACGGACAGATAAGCTCAGAGAAGGCATGAGGGGAGACAGAGAGAAACTAGAGAAAGATGCAAGTTCAGGGCTAAGGCAGGGAGAAGCATTAAAGGAAGTTTGGACAGATGGGCTAGTGGAAAGAAGGGACATGGCAGAGTTAGCTGATCAGATTGTCTTTCTCTTAAGTGACCAAGAAGTCCAGGATCTTTTCACATTTTTTGTAAGAGGGGCCAGAGAGAGGTGGTTATGTAGGTGGTTTGTAGTGAAGAAAAGTAGCCTGGAGTTAACTTTGCCTTCCAGGGTGGTCCTGGAATAGTGAACAGTTTTAGCAGATAAGAGCAGGTCTTGATGGTGGTTTAAGCAGTTTGGCCAGATCTGGCGATGGATGGCTAAACATTATGCCTTCAAGTTTGCATCCCTTGAACTTAAGTGTGTAAGGGTAGGCACTTTTAAGATCTAACAAGTGTGAAAAGCCTTCAGCATCTATGCCTCAAACTGCTATCTACAATGAACTGAAGTTAAGAAAACTCACTTTGAATTAGATTATTTGGAGTATTATGTTTCTTTGCCTAGGTCTTTTAAAATCTATGTGTTTTACTGTTGCCTTAGCAGAGGTGTAACTGGGAGTCAGATTAATTAGGGGATTTAGAAGTTATCATGGTAGTAATTTGTAGATCTATATATGTGTTTAAAATCATTTCTCTTATTAATAAATATTTAATCTAGTTTTGTAAAAACCTGTAAGACTTGGTGGTCTTATTACTACTGAACTCAAGGCCCACATCTCGAAATTTATATAAATTGAAAAACAAGTTATGGCGGCTGTTTCAAGTTTCCCCTTGGGATTTGAACAGCTCAACATTTAACATTGGCTGTGCCATAACATGGTGGACAGTTTTTTTACAGGAATAGATACAGAAGAAGATAAGATTGGGGTGTGGAAGGGGGATGTGGGTGGCAAGTGATATGAGGAAGTGATCAGAGTTGGCCTCATCTGTAATTGATATGATGGGACTAGCAAGACCACAAGAGTGGCAAGGTCAAGGGGTGGCCATGAATATGAGTTGGGAATTTTACATGGAGGGAGAGATTTAGATAGGATAAGAAGGCTGT
The DNA here is from genome assembly GCF_017639515.1 of Carcharodon carcharias. Taxonomy (NCBI): domain Eukaryota; kingdom Metazoa; phylum Chordata; class Chondrichthyes; order Lamniformes; family Lamnidae; genus Carcharodon; species Carcharodon carcharias. Next base: position 120,697,848 of record NC_054481.1, on the reverse strand, counting down.
GAACTCAGAGGAGAGAGAACATGATGAGTTGAGATAGAGGTTGAAGTCACTGAGAATGTGAAGTCGATCAGTGCAGAGGCTGACGGGGGGAAGCAGTGAAGATATCTCAGTGAAAATATTTTTATTATACTTGGGAGTGTGATACGGAACAATAATTTTGAAAGAGAGGTAACAGGGGTGGAATAAGGCAAGTTTCTCAAAGGAGGAAAATGTTCCAGGAGAGTAGAGGGGCAAGCCAAGGTGGAATCTGGTGATGTGCCATAACATCGCTGCAAAGGTCTTGACATGGCAAGTGATTGATGATGTCTCCAGGCAGGGAGGCTTCATTAAAGAGAAGATGCCATCACCTCACAGCCAGGTTTCCATTAAGGTCATGATATTGATGCAATCATCTACGATATGTTCATGGATAGTGAAGTGAATGGTCATTCTGGAAAAAGATGTGTAGAGAGGTGGTGAGAGCTGATCCACTGACAAATTCCATAGGCTCAACTGTGGGAGGGGTGACTTGGGCAGAACAAAGATTGACAAGATAAGACGCTAGCATGCACACTGGGTGGGAAGGTCAACAAAAGAGTGGGATGGGACAATTGGCATTGTAACTCATAATGAGTCAGTGCCTAGTGCCTTGATAAGGATGTCAGTAAAGGCACAGAGGGAAGCTATAGGCTTATCTAACAGGGCGTCAAACCTAGGATGGTGTCAAGAGAGCAAGAAGGTAGAGGAACACTGAAGGGTTGAGGTAGAGAATTGGGAAGGCACAGTACCTGAGAGAGAAGTGAAAGGAGGTATGACAATAAAAGAGTGTCTAGAAGTGTTAAAGGGAAATGTAAAAAAAAGGTTAAAAGTGGAAATAGATTGATAGGCCTGGGTCCAGAGCAGCAACCAAAATGAACCTATGAATGGACACATGGAAAGTTCAAAGTACATAGGTCTAGTTACATAAAAATTAGGGTGCATAAAAACATGATAGTAAATAGAAAATAGGAAATAGGTGATGATAAAAGGGCAGAGTTCAGAGTTAAAGTTGGAGGTTCTGTGGTGGAATAATGATGACTTAGGTAGTGTGGAGTGAGCATGAAGCATCAATAAGCTGTTGTCTGAGTTTGGATACAGGTAAAGTCCAGATGCCGTTTGTGGGTAGAGTATCGGAGAATGCACTGATGGAGGAATTTTTGTAGGACTGAAAATCCTGGAGGTGTACAGAGTCAGTTAAAAGATTATGGTGAAGTTGATGGACACCATAAAATCCAAAAGTAACAGAGGTGATATTCTGGCCAGGATAGAACCATGTCACAGGTTCAAGCAGAAGACTGGAGTCTCTAAATTGTGGCAATGGTGGGGGTAAATGTCTCAAGGGGTTTCACAGGAACATTATCAGACAAAATTGAACACTGTGACATATAAGGAGATATTGGGACCAGAAGTTTGGTCAAAGATGTAGGCTTTAAGGAGCATCTTGAAAGAAGAGAGATAGGTAGAGAGATGGAAAGGATGAGGGAGGCATTTCTGGAGCTTAGGCCCAGATGGCTGAAGCCACAGCAGCCCATATTGGGCGCACAGAAATTGGGGAGGCCAAAATTGGAGGAATGCAAAGTTTTTGGAAAGTTGAGGGACTGGAAGAGATTGCAGAGATATGGAGGGATGAGGCCATGGAGAAATTTGAAGGATCAGTGGATAGATGTATCAAAAAATGCTGGAACGAATCATAAGGACCAGTAAGTTCTAGGTTTATGCCCTATTCTGTGATGAGCTGATTGATACCAGCCAAGTCAATGGTAGGGGTACTATAATTTTTTTCAAAAATGTATTTGTTTTCAGGACATGGACTAAGCTGGCAAAACCCATATTTATCAGCCACATCTAGCAAACAACAGAAGAGCTTCTAATGAGAAGATAGTGGGCTATCTGCTCCACAGTAATTGTGGCTTGCTAGGTTACTTCATAGGACATTAGAGTCAACTGCATGAGAGTAAGATTGGAGTCATGTGTAGGTCAGTCTAAACTGGGGTGGCAGGACCCCTCCCCTGAAGGACATTAGTCAACCAGTAAGGATTTTATGATAATTTAGCAGTAATCATGTTCATTTTCCTCTTGTTATTCCACAAATTACCAGAATTGTTGAATTCACAATTTGTCATACTGGGATTTGAACTCACAATCTGCTGCTTTATAATCCACTACCAAAATAACAACAATTAACCTCATTGACCCTGTGCCAAGACAGGGAAAATACATCAGCTCCAGTAGTCTCACTCCGATCACTATGCAATGGCTCATGCATGTGTGGACACTGTATGAGGACAGGAGCAAACTGAACTGTGATGCATTTTCCTTAGTCAAATAGACAACTAACACTAGTGGTCTGAACTTACAATTCAAGAAAAGGAGAAGGGATTGGATGGATTGAATCCCAGCAAGGCTGAGTCCCTCAGGTAAAAGGGAAGAAAATTGGAAGAGAGTCAGCTGAAATACTAAACGCTCCCTTGTGGGGTCTCAGGTGCATTGCCATATGTAACTGTGGTACTGAGAAGAATATAGTTAGCCCATTTTGCTAGGTTCCTTTAAGTTTAGAAGCACATGTGCATTTACACTGAAAGTTTAAGCTGACATATTTCAAATACATGCCCAATGCCAGCATTAATAGGGAAGTTTTAGGAAGGGGTCCTGGCAATTTCCTTAAGCATTAATAGCAGGTGAAGTTGCCTGCTGCTAATGAGTACGAAAATTATTCCCTTATTCTTGGGTAAAAGATTTCCTCTCAGCACCAGTGTTGTACTTGCACTCTAAATTCAGAGTACTGGTCTGATCTATCTCTAGAGCAATTCAAAGTGGGCACTGCTAAACTGGTTTGCATTGTGCCTGTTTTACTCCTGAAATACAGGAACGATGCACATCAATTTCTGCCCCCAGGTGCCTGAAATGGAAAGTGTTCTATTCTCCAGCGCCAACATCCTGCACCTTAATGAGCACAAAACAACAAAATAAAACTAGCGTTGAAGTTCACACTACTTAATTCCATCAGCACAGCAGAGATCAGGCAAGCAAGTTCAATCTTCCACGCATGGTTAGGTGCAATCGCAGTCAGAGTATATTACACGATTGTTTCCTATTAAGTCTATTAAGATCCTGGAAATAAGCCAAACTCCCCCTCCCCTTCCCCTCATGCCTTATTGTGGTGATTGAACTTTAATTTAATTTAGCAACTGTTCAATACTTTGAAGAAACAGCAGTCGAATCGATCTCTTTAAAAATGCAGGATTTATTTCCCAATGAATTTAAAGAGCCCTAAAAACTATAAAGCCATGAAATATCAGAACTAATGAACATCTGCTATTGTGATCAGTACATTGTTTTTGAAAGTGCCATTTTAAAGCAGCAAAGTATATTTTAGAAGTCATTGAAGTTTCTGTTGCAAAGATTGAATGGCGAGAATCTGACTTTGAAACAAACCTTGATACGTGGGGTTTGATTTTGTGCAATTGATATTTTCGAAGACAGATTTATATTTTAATAATTTCTCCTATAGTTGAATTTATTTCATCATGCAACTTCCGAAACGGAGAGAAAAGTTGGATACAATTATTTCAGACACTGAGAAATTACTGATATAGAAGCTAGAGTCAATTGTCTTCTGCGGGACACAACTGGCTTATATATTGATTGGAATTGTTCCAGATTTCCGCTAAGTGCAGTTGCAGATATGAAAAAAGACATTTTACCTGCTCACTGCAATGGCGGATTTTCATGCCGTATCGTCCTATTCTTGTGGCGTCCCACGTCATTAATAATGCATTCATGGGAAACACACTGGATCACTGGTCTGCCTGCCCTGCTGTCACCTCAGGCCTTCTGTAATCCTGGCATCCTTGCACAGAGCTAGCACCCTCCAAGGGATCGAAAGCTGCTGTAAAGTAATGGCTGCCAAAAGAAGGAAACATGCTGCCCACAAATTTAGTGATGCCTCCCTCGGGACCTACTGGATGCAGTGGAGGTCCACCGTGAAATTCTCTATGCCCGTTCTGGGCAAAGACTAGTAAGCAAGGTGACAAAACCAGCATGGGAGGCAGTGACAGCGGTGGTCAGTACCAATGCCTGCAAAAGAGGACAGTCACCCAGTGCCAAAAGAGGATGAATGACCTCCTTCGTTCTGCCAGAGTAAATCGGTCTTCTCAGCACTCTCAACTCACACACTCACAAACCCATCACACATCCACAGGGACCTCACTCACTGTTAATTCAAGGGACGTCCCCATTCACTCACTCACACACACACACGCCTTCATCTGTCCTGTGGATTGTGTCCTCATCCTGTTCATGGCACCACTTACCACCCACACATGACAGGTATCATTCTCATCTGACCTGGCAGGCATCCTGCTTACACTCTCTTCATCTGTTTTCATGCAGGTCAAGTCAGCACACAACAAAAGGGAGAGATTGCAGACTGGGGGAGGAATTCCCGACATCAAGGTCTTCACAGACTTTGAAAATAGAGTCATCCAGCTGGCCGGTGACAATCTGGACCGTTCCTTTGCTGACGGTGAGGTTGGTGGTGCTCAATCAAGTGAGGATTCAGCAGTACAACATTCATTAGACAATCGTGCTGTGAGTCAGTTCCCCTGTTCTGCAGTCCGCTGCCATGTACTAATTATCTTTCCTTGCTTTTGCAGGCACATCTGGGAAGCAGCCGCGGGGGTCCACGAGTCAGGTCCTCAACTTAAGCTCCGAAGACACCTCATAAGAAGAATCTGATGACATCTTAATTGAAGGACTCATCTCAGCGCTCACCCACACCCTCCATCTGTGCAGAGACACACATCTCAGCGAGACTTAGTTCTATAGTAGTATCAGGGTCACAATCTGGTAAGCACATCACATTTAATGATCCACAGCAGACAGAGGCAGGGACTTCCCATGTTTCTGGCACTTGGAGGACTGCCGGAGGCCAGAAATATGCTGAGTCCTAGTCAGATGAAGAACCTCTGGACTTGGTCATACCTCAACTGGTAGAGCTGCAAAGGCAAGCTTGGAAATATTAGGAAGGTATGTCCGCTGCACTCCCCTGATTGCAAGGCACGGTGGAGGAGTCCATCTGCCTTCAGTCTGAGGTGATAGCACCGGCATGTCAATGCACCAAGGTCAACACTGGTAGGGTGGCGGCCGCCATGGCGACCTTGGTCCAGGACATTGGTCTTGCGCTGTTGCGCAGGCTGAACTCTATTGCTGACGCCATAGTTGGCCTCCAACAATGTCAATGTGGGGCAGCTCGATCTAACTCCAACTTCCCCTTCTCCTCAAGAAATAGGGAGGAGACTCAGCAGAAGCACAGCCTGGGGCCATCCACTCAGGGAACCCCAGGAATGTCAGGACCATCAAAATCCTCCCTTCCTGTCATCCCAGCAGCTCCAGTTTCACAGGCCGAGGAGAGTGCAAATGCCACGAGAGTGCAAGGACCCCGAAAGCAATCTGGAGCCCTCTAGGTCTCGGCCCTCCAGAGGGCGCCCACCAAGGTCATCACAGACATGGCTTTGGGGTTTTTCATATTTCCTAAAACTCAGTTGGCGGGGATTCTGATCCCACAGTAGCAGTCAGCGGCTGCCTCTAACTCCACTGTGGATGGCCGGGGAGCAACACAACGTAGCGGCAGGGTTAGCAAGGTTAAGAAGATGTAGTTGCACAGCCTGTGCACAGGTGTTAATCACTTGTACATAATGTTCATTATTGTAAATAAACTCCCAAGAATGTCTCCTTGCCTATGGCTCCTTGTTACGATGGGCAGTGTCCGTGTCACTCAGATGTGAAACTTTGGTCCCTGTACAAGACAAAGGCAAGTGTCTCAGTCCAAGGTCTTTTCCCTGTGCAGTGTGTAACCTTCAGACCAAAGTGATGGTCGGGCTTCACACTCATTGGACACATCAGTGATGCCTGCACCTTGATGGTGCTTGTCATTGCTGCCAGACTGTCGTGAGCAGGCATGACAAAGTTCCATCATTCTCTCTGTGTGCTCTCAGCACCTTTGAGTTGGGGCTGGCCCCCAATCTCTTCAGCATCTGTGACCAGTGACAGTGTACTGCTGAAGGGGTCAGGTGCTGAAGACTGACAAAGGTTCAGATGCATTTAAAGCTTCACGGCTGCATCTCCATGATATGACCCTGATCACAGAGTGCAAGTGAGCTGCCCTCAGCCAGCAGAAGTCAGACATTCACAGAGGCTATGTGAATATCCATCACTGCATGTCGTCATCATCTTCTTGAAATCTAGCAACCATTAGGACCTCTTTTGTGTCTCCATGACATGAGCCTGAGCACTGAGGATATGTGCGCTGCCATCAGCCACACAGGAGTCAAATGTTCACAGATGCAAGGTGAGTATGTCAGGACTGTCCTTACTGCATCTTGTCATCATCCTCCTCGAATCTTGCAGTTACAAGGGCCTCCCGAGCATGCCTGCCTCATCTGGCCAGTGCGATGCCTCATTATCCACATTCTTGCCTTCAAGAACCTCACCAACCTTTTAATGTCTTCCTCATCGGAGGAGACATGCAGCTCTTCCATCTCCTCCTCAGCTTGGTCCTCTTCCTGTTACAGCGCCAGATTGTGTAACACGCAGCAAGTGATGATGATGCGCAACATTCTCAGTGGACCGTATTGCAGTGCTCCACTGGTTCTGTCGAGGCATTGGAACCTCATTTTCAATATGCCTATCGTTTGCTCCAACAATGTCTGGGTCGTGGCATGAGGCTAATTATAATGTCGCTGTGCTGCAGTCTGAGGCCGCTGCATGGGCATCATTAGCCAAGTCCTTTGTGGGTAGCCTTGTTTCCGAGGAGCCAACATTGCCGCCTCTCTGGACCCTGGAAGATGTCAGGGATCTGAGACCTGCTAAGGATGTAGGAGTCGTGGACGGTCCCTGGGAAATGTGTGCAGACCAGGAGGATGCATTTGTGGTAGTCACACACCAGCTGAACATTCAGTGAGTGGAAGCCCTTGTGGTTGATGTAGTTGACTACTTGTTGCCACAGAGACCTAAACACTATGTGAGTGTAGTTGATGGCACCCTGCACCTGTGGAAAACCAGAGCTCTGCACAAATCCAAGCACTCTTGCTTCCTGGCTTTCCTGATCCTGGGTGAAATGAACAAAGTTCTGTGCCTTCGTGAAGATAGTGTTTGTGACCGCCTGAAGACACTTGTGCATGGAGGCTTGTGATGTCCCGCACAGGTCACCTGTGGAGCCCTGGAAGGAGCCACTTGTGTAAATATTGAGCGCCACAGTCACTTTCATGGCCACTGGCAGTGGATGCCCTCCATGTCCCCATGGCCCCAAATCCTGCAGCAGGTGGCATATGTGACTATCCTGTACCTTAGACATGTGCAGCCTTCGACATCACTGATTCTCAGTCATCTGCATGAATGACAAGTGCCGTCTATAGATCTTGGGTCTAGCAAGGCATCTACAAGTGATGGCTCTCTGTGGATCTTCAGTTGTGTGCGCAATAGGCCCTGCTGCCCCTTCATCTTGAGGGTGGTGCTCCTCCCTTTGATGAGGTGCCTCCACTGGTCTCTTTTTCTTCTCTGCGCCCTGTAAGCCATGAGGCATACTGCTAAATCACCAGGTTCCATGATCCTGATGTTCTCCTTCAGCAGGATCAAAGAGAGACACACATGGGTTAGCATAGGTGCACTAAGAATAAATCTGAAGTCCTCTTCATGTATGCAAGAGAGTGCAGGCCATCACTTGGATGGCCAGTGTGTAGTGCGCTCATTGGCTGCCCAAAACCCCACTCACCTCCGCCCCACTCCACTTGATCGATTGGTGGCAGCTTTGGCCACTGGACTGCATGCAGTGCCCTCAGCTCAGGTGCAGGCATTCTCTTAACCCACACTGCAAGGCTGTGCTGTTAGCTTGAGCCATGATATGGATACTAGTCCAAACCTTAATAAATGCATCGCAAGGGGCTGGGAGCACCTTCACCAGTGACTGTGTCATGACCACATTTTGCAAGGGCATTGTACAGCTTGCCCCATCAGCCAATACCTCTGCTGACCCCTAAAACGCACATAAATTTGCAGTCTGCGCCTGAGGGGTGAAAAGTTCTGGGATATTTGGTGGCACTTCCAAGCTTTTGCATTGCTTCAGTGGGCAGAATAGCTTCAGAGGCCCAACTCCAAGCATGCCAGTGGAACTCCTGCTGAACAGTCTGAGCTGCAGAAGAATGCTCACTTTTGACAAGCTTTGCCAAGTGCATGGCCGTTTCCCTCACCCGCTACCCTCAACCCAACACCCCAGCGTTTGCTTGTGTACTTCCTTCAGTCTGTGCTGCCTTGCCCCAAAACCTCCTCCCACCTGGCCTACTCCTGATTGTCATCTAATGACTTCTGCTACTATGCATCTGTGTTGAGGGGTGGGGGTTGCATAAACGGTGCATAGTGATACCCTAAATAAACTGCCAAACTTTGTCTCAGTTCAAAGATGAAAAATTACAGCTTAGTTGAGGAATGGTGCAGCTGGCAAGAGTGTGTGTCTTTTGGAAAGGAGGGGAGAAAAAAGGCATGAACAGTTTCATTGCGAACAAGTTGATATGAACTTGATATTTGGCATATTGCTGACTTTTTCTTGGATTCTGTGACAGTCAATTATATTTTCATCGTCTATCGGAGTGACAGCTCAAGCAGACATGACATTGCACAGTGTGAAGAGTCACTTAGTGGCAGATAAATCACAAGCAGCAAGATTCAAATCCATTGGCCCTTTCAGAAAGACAACAAATCATTTCCAGCTTTCAATTTATGTACCTTTCATACAGACATTTTGTTTATTAAAGATTATTTTCTGATATATTTCCAGCACTGTAGAATTTGAAAAGAAAAAGCTGAGAAGTATGTAAAGATTCAGTAATTACATTATACCATTTCAGATTAGAGACCTCTTGCAAGTGATATTCTTTTACATTTTTTTCTTTTTCTTTTCTTCCCTGCTCCCCAAAAGCATGGAATCATTTTAAAAGATAATTTTGTCCAGATATTTGACCCTTTGGCCCTATCCAACCACTGCCCTTACCCAATGTAGATTACTGGGTGGTAATTAGGGAGCTTACAACCATTTCCGCACCCTTACCACTTCTGCTCCTGAGTTCTGCCCACACAGACTAGCCATTTTTATACTGCATTTTGTGCCATATAAGTTTGCCTTCATCTGATGCCTGACTCTAATGAGCAACAAATAAATCAAGCTCACTGGTTTCACTCAGGCTGGTCACATGCTTAATTTTCTTTCATAATGATAGTATCTATGTACATCATGTACATCACACAGAGAAATAATGGTTTCCATTCCTGTAGCATTTCTTAAGTACGAAAGGACATTTCTCAGCATGTTCCAGTTTGTGTGGGGACACCAAGTGGTGGGGTGCAGGGGGCAAAAGCATGTTGGAGAGGAGAGTCTTATGGACAGGAAAAAGGTGATGATACTGATGAAAAGAATTCCAGAGGAAGGAGGAAGGAGTTTCTGAAGGAGTGTCTGTATGTAGAATTATATAAAAACGTACATCACACAAACAGACCATTTGGCCCAATGTGAAGTTTTTAGTTCATATAAGTCTCTTCCCTTTCCCTTATCAGTTGTAATTCAATAGTACTTTACTTATTTAAATAAAATGAAGAATAATTCCTGAATTGTTTAGTAACCAGCAGTAACATTTTATCTCACTTGAAACAGACTAAACCTCAACAGGTTGTGAAGAGTGACTTCCTAACATCTGGTGACAGATCAGACAATTTCCTGTGATATTAGCCATGCAGGTATAACTATTGCCACTGGGAAACACTCAGTGTGTCTCTTCCAGATAGTACTGTGCACTTTACAGACCATTAGTGGCGACAGGTCCCATCAGGCATCTGTCTGTCATTGGGGCCTCTTGGGGAGTCTTCTGCTCTTTAAAGATGCAGGCCCTGGAGTCTGCCTGATCTCAATCTTAAGTGGTAAGAAGTCAGTTCTTAAAATCCCTCTATCTGTTCCGACTGGCAAGGTGAAATCTTAGCAAGAAAAATAAGCTTGTGCACCTGATTAACTTGTGGTACAGATTTGCGAAGTTACAGATTGATTGTGGCCCTCTCAAACACATCACCTAAAAGAATTGGCGGGTGTTTATTTTTTTTGCCTAATGTCATGCCTTACTTTCTTGAAGGAAATGGCCAATGCTAACCACTAAACAGCTCTGTTTGGAGTGCAGATGGTGAGTATTGATAGGCTATTCAACATTGACAGCATCACGGTCAAGCCCTCATCTGTGTTTTCCACTAGATGTAACAGGAAAATAATGAAGTGCAGAAACTCTGGCTGATTTCTTTCTCTCCCCTCATCTCAGGGGCACTGAAATCAAGCTTGGCTGCCTTAACATTGCCTTAACTGACATCAGCTTACTCAGAGATTAAATCTGAGCTCTTCCTTGCTTATATGTCTGTATATTAATCCATGGTAACACTGGGAGAGCTAGCCATAAGATATTCATCTCGATTTCACACGTCACTACTCAATGTTTGGCTCTTCCATCATTTCAACTTGTTTGATGGGAAGCAGCTAACGACTGTCAATGTAATTATGTCTAGTACTGTATATCTAGTGAATGTATTGTTGTCAACTCCTCCATATTTGCCACATACACCAGAGCAATGCAAAAAATTCTCTTATGCCTGGAACTGGAACAGGTGGAGTGCATTTCAGTCTTAACTTCTTGATGTCTATGCAGTAAATTGAGTAAGTTATACACTCATAGATAGGGTGACATAGAAGACTTGAACAAGCTTCACAAGGGATGAAGAAACAATTCATTTGTTTAAGATGTTAAATATAAACAGTAGCTCTTTTTTCCATCTAAAGTGGTCCGTCCTACTAGTGTGTAGATGCCACTTGGGACAGCAGGGGAGTCATCTGGGCATTGGGTCAGTAATAGAGATAACGGGAGATTGGGACAAAAGGGACATAGGAAAAGGAGTAGGCTCTTTGACCCCTCCAGACTGGTCTGCCATTCAATGAGATCATGGCTGATCTATGACCTCATTTCATTTACGTGCCTTTGCTCCATTTTCTATACCTTACGTTGACAAAAATCTATCAAACTCAAATTTAAGATTAACAATTGATCTTGCTTAAATTTCTGTCATGGAAGGAGCATTCCAAACTTCTAACACCCTTTGTATGTAGAAGTGTTTTCTACTTTTCTACACCTGAAAGTAGGACTTCAAGTATTGATTTCGATTATGCCACCGAGTCCTAAATACCTCAGCCAGCAGAAATCGTTTCTCGCTATCTACTCAACCTGCTCCCCTTAATATCTTCAAAACTTTGAAAGAATCATCCATCAGCTTTCTAAATTACAGGGAATACAATGTTAATTTGTATAATCTCTCCCCATAATTCAATCCTTGGAGTCCAGGTATCATTCTGGTAAATCTGCACCACATTCCCCCCAAGGCCAACATACCCTTCCAAACGTGTGGTGCCCAGAACTGCTCACAGTGTTCCAGTAGAAGAGTTAACTTGAGTTTGAGACATTAGGAGTGTTAACCAGAGTTTGGGACAGGAAAGTGACCTAGAACTTGGGATAGTCACACAGTTACTTGAAGTTTGTGGCAGTAGGAGAGTTAAGTAGAGATTGGGATATTTGGAGATATTCCTAACTTTTGAGGGGGAAGGGGAGTTACCTAGAGATTGAAACAGGAGGAGAGTTACCTGTAGTAAGGAACAATCAGAGGTTTATCTGATGTTTGGGACAGTAGGAGAGCTACCTGGGCTTTGAGACAGAAGAAGAGTTACCTGGAGATTGAGACAGCAGTAGAGTTAAGTGTAATTTGGGCTAGAAGTAAAGTTAGCTTCTTTTTCAGACAGGCAAGTTACCTGGAGATTGGGTCAGTAAGAATGTCACCTGCAAATTTGGACAGTAGGAAAGTTACCTACAGTTTGGGATTGTAGGGAAGATACATATTACTGATAGCCATACTACTATTCCTGCTACAGAGAACAAACTCACTGTAATACTTTGTGCCATTCAAACTTATTGCAATGGAACGATTGCTATAAGAAGCTTAAAGAAATAGATTAATATTTAAAAATTATAGAAAAGAAACCAACAATTAAAATGAAAAGTTAGCTACCTCAATATCCTATTCATTTGGTACCGTGTTTCTTGTGGAATCATATAGAACACTGTTTAAAAAATAGGTCCAGCACCTCTGATTGATTGCCACTCTGTGCTGAAGGGAAAAGCTACATTAGACATTCCCTACAATATATGGTATCTGACATCTCTTATAGGTGAAATCCAGCTTAGTCATTTTTAATGGTTGAGCATAAATCTTTTAAATAATAAATCAATAAATAGTTAATAGAATAATAGAAACTTTATAAATATTTAAATATAAATATGCATGGGAACTATAAAGTACCAGTAAACTGAAATATAACTAAATGTTAGATGGTTCCTGTCCCATCAGCATCTTTAAATGTAAAATATTTCACTATGCTGCCTGTTTTAAAGTTATCCCAATCAATTTTCAATACATTTATTTGTGTTTTTTTTAATGGACGGAACATTAAACTTGTGGCCTTTCATCTCTTGGATTTAGGTTCAAATTCAGCCCAAGCTGATGGTACAGAAGTCTTTCATGTCTCTGACTATAAGGCTGCTATATGAGATGGGTATTGGACAGTTCTTTCAAAAATAGTTTCTGGAGTACAGGCGTTATTGCAAAGACTAGCATTTATTGTCCAACCCTAGTTGTCCTTTGGAAGCTGGTGGTGAGCTTCCTTCTTGTACCGTTGCATTTCGTGTGGTGAAGGTGCTTCCACAATGTTGTTATGAAAGGGGTTCCAGGATTTTGACCTAAATACAAAGAATGAACAGCAATTTGTGCCCAAGTCAGTGTGGCCAATGACTCGGAGGGATAAGTGGTAATGTACAGAAGCAACCCCATCTTTGTGTTTCAAATTGGTCGAGTTTAAGAATTTGGGAGGTTCTCCCAAAGAAACCATTGTTTGACTATTCAAACTATCCTTGACTATTCAAATGGAGAGTATTCCATTGCAATCCTCACTTGTGTCTTTTAAATGGTAGGCCTTGCGTAGTCAAGAGGTGAGACAGTTGCCGAAAAATATTCAGCCTCTGACCTGCCCTTGAAGCCACAGAAATGTGGCTGGTTCAGTTGAGTTTCTAGTCAGTGATGACCCTCAGGACGTTAATGGTAGGGGACCTCGATGATGGAAATGTAATTGAATGTCAAGGGGAGGGTTTATGTCCTTGCTTGTTTGGGATAGTCATCGGCTGACCATTGTGTGGCACAAATTTTACTTGTGCCTCAATCCAGTGCCTGGTGGTTGTGGTCACACAGTTCAAAGCTGTCCCCAATTTGTTGATCTCACTGAAGCATCCCACAGTATGTCTCTGCCAGAAAGAGGGGCAGAATTTTGCTGTTGGCGTACGGGCCTGGCAGGGGCGGTCAGGAAGCCAATTGCCACCTCCGATCAGGCCCGGAAGGCAATTTCACACTGGTGGGCCAATTAAGGCCCGCCCAACATAAAACGTGAATGGCAGCGCTGAGCGCTGCTTTTGTGGGGAGGGGGGATCGGAGGAGTGTGAGCCGGGCATGCTACATAATCTCTCTGCCTCAGGGAGATGAACAGATTTCGGATAAAAAATTAAAGGTCTTATCAATGTTATGAAACATGTTCCCTCACGTGACTCTGTCACATGAGCAGGGACATGTTTTTAATTCAAGTGTAAAATTTTAATGTGATTTTTATTTACTTTAGGAAACCTCATGCGTGGATGAGGCTTCCTAAAAAATGTAAAGGCCGTTTGGCCTTTTCGCCTGCCCGTCAACCATTAGGTTGGACAGGCAGTGTAAATTGGAATTTAATTAATTTTTTAATGGCCTTAATAGGCCTTTTAATTGTCAGTGAGTGCGCACCATATTTGGCTGCACACCCGCTGCCCGAAATATCGTGGGACTGCGCGACGATGTTGGGACCCTCGCCTGAGGTCATCACATGTCATTTTATGCTCAGCTGGGTTGTGTGCATGCACGCCCACCGAGCATAATTTTCTGCCCCAGAGAAACATTACACTGTTGCAGTAGGAGGCATTCTACTGAAGTTTGGACTGTTGCATATTGTTGGAACAGAGCAGAGGGAGCTTTACTCTGCATCTGATCTGGAAGTGATTGATGCTGACTTTAGATCTCCAAATTGGAAAATGTTACATTCCCCAGCATTAGTGCCCCTCATCTACAAAATATCAAATCATTAAACAATTAAAATTCCAGTGGGGTAGCTGTTTCTTTAACCCTCAGATGTTCACGTTAAGAATACAGATGTACTACCAGTTCAAAATATTTTTGAATTCCTTATATGTTACTGCAGGACTAAGTCTTGAACTGCAGAGGTTCAAGAAGGTAGTTAACCACCACCTTCTCAAGGGCAATTAGGGATGGGCAATAAATGCTGCCTAGCCAGCGATGCCCACAACCCATGAAGGAATAAAAAACATCAATATATCTGATTCAGTTTTGCGAAAACTAATTCCTGGACTGCTGGTATATCCAGGGAAACAATTGATTCCCTAGACTAGATAATTTTGTAAGTTTTCAGGTGGCACACCAATACTGAAACAAACATGAATATGACAGAGATAAAACGACTCCCAAATACTAGGATTAACATTACTGCTATAATGTTCGCCACTACATACAAAAACACTTAAAAGAGAAATTTAATTAAAATGTTAAACATTTTTATCACCTTACTCTCCACTCTATGCTCATTCTCCCTCTTTCCTGGTCAATCACTCTTATTATATTTTATTTCACTTTAACTTTCTTTACCTTTTCCACTCATAATTTCCCTAAAAGGCCAAATTTTACACTGTGCTTTTATCTTCTCACTTTCCTCTGTCTACATTATCTTAGCTCAGGGATCACATTATCACCTCTAAACTAAAAAAAGATTGTAGGTTCAGGGCTCAGCCAAGGACTTGGCTGAGAGTAACTGAATAGTATTGAGGAGGCACAGCTTTTTTGGAGGTTTAATTCATCCTTTGAATGCAGGCGTCGCTAATAAGGCTAGTATGTATTGATCATCTTCATCTGAGTTAATATGACAGAAAGCAACTAAGACTCAACAATATTAGTGCGGGATTGAAGTCACATAAAGCCTAGACTGGGCAAGGATGACATTTCTTCTTCCCAAAAGTTTCTGAACCAGTTGAGCTTTTATAAAAAATTGACAACTTTGTGGTGACTTTTACTGATATCAGCTTTTTATTTCCTGAATTCAAAACCTTAAGTTGCAATGCTAGACTTTGAACTCACCTTCTCTGGATTATTAATGTAGGCCTTTGCCTTGTCCAGCAACAGGATAACTATACTATTACATTTTGTACATAATTTAGGGTTCTGGCTAACTAGACATAAAAAATCCCATGAAGCTATTAAAGGACAGGGGAGCTCTTTTGGTGGCATGACCAACATTACTCCCTCAACCAAAAGAAAATTAAAATAAAAACAGAAAATGCTGGAAAAACTTAGCAGGTCTGACAGCATCTGTGGAGAGAGAAACAAAGTTAACGTTTTGAGTCCGTATGACTATTCTTCAGAGCTAAAGGGGAGTAGAAATGTGATGGAATTTATACTGTTTGAGAGTGGGTGGAGCAGGTGAAGCAGGATAGATTGATAGGTGGGGGCTAAGGAGAGACTGACAAAGATGTCATGGACACATGGAAGCATGAACACAAAGAAAATTAACTGCTCAATCACGGCTGTGGGATCTTGCTGTGTGAAAGCTTGCCTCCCTGAATAACAACTGTGTCTACACTTCAAAAATAATTAATTGTCTGTAAAGCATTTTACAAAGTGCTTTGTAAAGTGCTGATAAGCTGATGTCCTGAGGACCCTAAGTTTCTATATAAATACGAATTATTTTCTTCTGCTTGCTTTACATTTTGCAGATGGGAGCAACATTAAGAAAATTGGTTTTGTTTGCTAAAAATGGACTGCCACATTGATTATTTGAACTAATCAAAAGCCAGAGATGCATGCAAGTTCATTGGTGCATCCTTGCACATCTGAATAGGAAAGGATACTGAGAAATTATACCACCAGTGTAAAGCATACAAATCTATAAAGAGTTAAACACAGAATAGCCACTATTTGCTGAACCTAGGTATGCCTCCGCACATATTACAATATGAAAATTGCTGTGGACTGATCCTTTAGGATCCCAGCTGAGATCCTCCATCACATTTACGCACTGAGAGGGCACCAGGGACAATGAAATATTAGCTATTCCACAGTACACATGCCTCCAGGCTCATTCTGTTGTTTTGCTATCTAATAGTATAAAAACTAGCCGGGGCGAGGGGCTGAGATGCTGCCTAAACAGTAGCTTTTTTCACCACTGTAATTATTGTTATTTCAAAATACAGATTTTGCAGGGCTCCTCTTCTCTCCCTGCTCACCCCCATCCATCTCATGACAATAGATAGGGGAGGTGATGTTGCAGAGGTATTGTTGCTGGACTAGTAATCCAGAGACCCAGGGTAATGCTCTGGGGGGCCTGGGTTCAGATCACGCCATGGCAGATAGTGGAATTTGAATTCAATAAAAATGAAAAGTTTAATGATGACCTTGAAACCATTGTCGATTGTTGTAAAGACCCATCTGGTTCACTGGAAATCTGCTGTCCTTATCTGGTGTGGCCTACATTTGACTCCAGACCCACAGCAATCTGGTTTATTCTTAACTGCCCTCTGAACAAGGGCAATTAGGGATGGACAATAAATGCTGGCCTAGCCAGTGGTGCCCACATCCCATGAATGAATTAAAAAAAAGATAAATGCCTGGTATGGTACTGAAACATATAGTCAAATAAGATTCAAGTTTCACAGCTTGGTCTGTTCTAAGATAGTCAATCTCAGCTAAGTAGTAGTAATAAGCGCAATGCAATTAGCCTTAGTATTTCTGGATTAGGAGATTCCGTTGCTGATCGATAGCTAGTAACTAACACCTGCTGGAAAATTGATGTGTGGGTTACAGGTGAGGACAGGATTGAGCAACTCTACAATATAAACCTGAACTTTATACTCACAATTCTGTCCACTTCATGAATAAAAAAGATTGACTCCAATTGGATGAGGGGTTAGGAAGCTATCAGGATATCTGGACTTGTGTTTTGGTGTGAGTGAGTGCTTTTTGGAGAGGAACAGAAAAGGAGGCAAACTACAGTCAATGTGTGACTCATTCTTATTATTTTAAGTTCCTAAACCCTTCCACCTCTCCACCTTACTCTTCTCTTTTCAAAACATCATCATAACCCATCTCTTTGTTCAGGCTTTTGGGCCTCTCGCCCCAAATCTTTCCCTTCCTGGTATGACATCTGTTCTTTTTACATTTATTTGTGAAGTACTATGGGATTTTTTAATATATTAAAGACGTTATGAAAGTACAAGTTGCGGGCAATAGTAATTTTCAATGGTTTAGTTCAGTCTCCGGTATTAAGATAATATGCATATTTCACATCAAAGCAAGAAAGACTTGCATTCATATAGCACTTATCACAACCACCAGATGTTTCAAAGCACTTTACAGCCAATGAAGTGCTTTTCAAGCGTAGTCACTGTTGTAGTGCAGGAAATACAGCAGTTAATATACGCACAGCAAACACCCACAAACAGCAATGTGATAATTGTTTTGATGTTGTTGCTGAATGTTAGTGAGTTGTTACTAGTCTTACCAAACCTTGGTGAGGCTTTGCTTCCCTATAACAACTTGAAATAGTTGGTGTAGTTTAACTTCAATCAGTTCATTAAGAACTATTTACAAAGACCTCAGGGTAAGCACATGGTATTCAGGACCTTTTTGTGCTTAGCTCTCTTGGAGCCTCTCAGTCATCTGATTATTGATGTCACTCCTACATCATTTTTATCATCATGATCTCATTAACATATCTAATAACCCATTACTATATAATAATGACCAGATAATTTGTTTGTGGAATGTTAGTTGAGGGATAAATATTGGCCAGGACATCAAGGATAACTCCCCTGCTCTTCTTTGAAATAGTGCCATGGGATCTTTTACATCCACCTAAGCAGGCAGATACGGGCCTCGGTTTAATGTCTCATGCAAAGACAACATCTCCAACAGTGCAGCACTCACTCAGTATTGCATTGGAATGTCAGTCTTGACTTTTGTGCTCAAGTCCTGGAGTGGGACTTGAACCTATAACCTTGAGATTCAGAGGCTAGAGTGTTACCAACTGAAACACATCACATCATCCAAACATAAATCAATAACTTCATTATAATTTATAATAAAGTATGTGATTACTCAGAATTCACTTTATAAAATAAGTATCCATAGCATTCATAGAGCATGTTATTATGTCAACAAACATATCTAAGTGCTTCACACAATCAATTACTTTTGAACAATGGTAACTTGTTATATAACCGAGATGGCCACATTGCATCTTTAATGTTTCACAACTAGCCACAAACTGAATGACAAATTATTCTGCTTATTGATGGGGTTGGTTGAAGGGGCAATGTAGGACATTAGGAAAGCTCTCAGCTATTCTTCCATTATGCCAATGGAGTCTTTACTGTCCACCTGAATAGATGCAACCCTTTCATTTGAAGGGGTTGCATCTCGTTATATCACACATTCCCTTCAATGCCATAATGGAGCATCAAGTTAGTTTATATATGTTTTAAATGGTTTGCAAAGGATTGAAGTTTGTTTGAACCTTATGAGGCCTCAGTTCTGAAAGGGTTAGTGGAGTTTGTTCCCCTGCATTGTCTGTGTTTGACATGTAACTGGAACATAGTGCTGTTGTCCTTAGTTCTATCTCAGCCTGCAAAACCACCATTAATAAAGAAACTGGCTTTCATGCATTAAGCAACAACACATTCATCAAGAGACCAATGAACTGTGTTGCACAGCTAAGATACATTACAGAGAATGGATTTTCCTTTACAAGCTCTTGATAGCATTTGATGACATTAGACTACGCATTCTGCACGATTCAGTTTAATTATACATATGGCCAACTTGAAGGTGAGAGCACCGAGTGCAAAAAGCAACATAAAGAAAGAAAGCGATGCATGCATTACCAAACAGTTTCATTTGTATTCCATCAAAACTGATCTAGAAGTCGACATTCCAGTGACATTATATTTACTTAACTCAGTGTGATGTGACTGCCATTAGCTGTTGTGAAAATGTAAACCATTTTACACACTATGGCTGGATGTTTGAAGCAGAAAGATATAATACAGGCTGAAAACATTTTTCAGCTGCTTAAGAGGCTTGTACATTTAAGATCAAAGATCATTTTGTTTGTAACAGTAATGAGTGATATTCTTTATTTAATCTCTTCATCTCAACCCTTCTCAACTTTATCTTGCCAGTAAAATACGAATCAGTATTTTACTACGCTTCCTCTCCAGCGCTTCTAAGTTCCAAATACATCAGCCAGATTTTCTGGGCGGGCGGGTCCTACCTTGGGCGAGGCGGTGGCCCAGCCAGGGGTCCATTGACTTGCAGTGGGACCGGAAGATCGCAATGGCAGGTGGGTGAGAAAATCCCACCCGTTGTCCCATATATCTTTCCACAATCTCAAAATCAACACACGGTACACAGTCTCAGACTCTAAATTCCTCTTTCCCAGATGCCTAACTGTGGAACCCCTCATCTCCTTCAATATTCCATTTTTCCTACATTCAACAGTCTTTCAAAATCTAACCTTGCCACAACCCAGTCATTGCTTTCTGATTTATCCCATTCTTCTTCAAGTCTTTTTAACTTTGATGGTGCCCTATGCTGTGGACCTTGATCCGTTTTCTGCAAGCTAAATGTGCTTTTTCTGAATGCCTTGGCCTCTGTTGCATTTTTAGGTTTTTTTTAAAATTTCTTAAACCAAAGGTTTATTTTGGTTTTCAAATCTAAGAATGCTGTCATGAGTTAACCTCAATTCCCTATTCATTCAAGGATGTCTATGCTTACCTTGACATCTGAGAAAGAATTTGATAGCATGCCTCAGGAACAATAGGAAACCATTTTTAGTGATTGTTTTCAGGTATTGTCTATCTTCTGGTTCTATAAATCTCAATTCAATGCTTGTGTCCTTGTTGTTGATATGAGTTACAATCTAACCCTAAGCCATTTTCTAATTAACAATTTTCATAAACTTAGGGCAGGATATTCCCTTCATCGGGTGGGCCTGGGAACAGCTGCTAACTGGACTGCCGCCCGCGATCGGGCCCCAACTAGCAATTTCACGCTGATGGGCCAATTAAGGCCCACCCAACATGAAACACAGCTCTGCACTGGCTGGGAAGGGCCAAGCAGGGGGCAGGGGCCTGTCGGCCACCGGGTCCAAAGGCGACCTGGCAGTCAGTTTAAAAACAGCCCAAGCAGTCACTGAAAAACTGCCACAGAGGATGTTCCCTGAGCTGACACTATGGACCTGAGTGCAGCTGGACACAGCAGTGGGGAGGGCAGGTCGGGTGGGCACTTAGCTCCCTGCTTCTCTGATGAGTGGCTCGTTGTCCTCCTCGAGGAGGTGGCTGCCAGGAGGGACACTCATGTCCCCAGTGATGGGAGGAGGAGGCCATTGCACCATACCAAGAGGGCATAGGAGGAGGTGGCAGCGCTGGTCAGCAGCTGTGATGTGGTGCGGCGCTCCTGGGTGCAGTGCCGGAAACGCTTCAATAACCTGCTGTGCTCAGGAAGGGTGAGTACTATGCTGGCATGGGTCAGTGTGCAGATGTGTTAAGGTCTGGCCGTCCCAGTGGACCTCAGGGGCGCTAGAGTCTGAGTGCCAACTGTCAATCATACCGCAGCTGGCCAAGGGGGTGAACTCTGGCTGCTTGGGCTGAGTGCCTTGTGGCTTAAGGGCCATGACTTGGATGTGCCCTGCCAGGTGCTCCTCAGCTGGGGTTGGCCAGGCTGCAATGGTGCTGTATGTACAATGTGGACTATTCAATGCTCCTCTGTAGTTTTAGGAGAAGATGGCCCAGAACAGTATAGAAAGGTCGCGGACTGGTGGGTAGCCCTTGTCTCCCAGAATCCATACTTGAAAAATAAGCATCTTACAGAAGTTGAAACAGCAGTCTCTATTTTTTTAAACTCTTTATCTTCAGTGACCGAATTAAAAAGGAGAGTTACCAACTAGAATTAAACAAATATATGTAATTTTTGTTGCAGTAAATCCAAAAATAGTTTGCCATTCTAAACCACTCCATTTTGGTTTATCTAGGCCACATTGATGGATGGGAGCCCACTAAGGTATACCTGCATTGACGAGGAGAATAAAAGAGGCTTTGAGTACCCAGTCCAAACAGAATCAGAGTTCCTCTCATCCAGTGAAGGAATGGTGACCATGGAACTCTGCCTGTTCTCAAAAATGGATAGGTGGAGGTGAGAGATGTTTAGAAAGGAGTGGTAGTCTTTATTCTCTCTTCGTCATTGCATTCTACACTACAACCGTGGTGTTAAAATCAAGATTTAACTCTGGCTCTAACTTATTCAGTTCCAGATATTCTAGCTATGTAATTCCCTCGTACAGTCTTACTGGGTACCACACTGGAGCAGGGCAAATACTCTGACCTCCACTCAAAATAATGGCACAGCTTTTCCATTCACCAATACTAGTGATCTCACCTTCTAGAGGACCCCTGTTAAAATGCCACTGAAGACTGGATTAGTAATGTTGTTCTGACCCACAATGATCCCCAGAAAAACATTGCTTTAGTGTGCTCACCACACCACAAGGGTTAGCTGTGGTATTATATCACATAATGGAAGGATGTGCAGAGAAGCCTTTAGCATTTGTTTTATGTACTTTAAGAAGTCAGAGCAAAATTACTCACAAGTTGAGAAAGAAGCATTAGTGGTCAAATGTGGCGTTACTAAGTTCCATAAGTACTTGCACGGTAGGAAGTTCACTTTGTTAACTGACTACCAAGCTCTTACAATTGTATTTGGTTCAAAGAAGGGAGTGCCATCCATAGTGGCAGCACGGCTACAGTGATGGGTATTGATTTTGATGGCCTATCAGTACAATATTAAATATCGTAACTTAGCAGATCATGCAAATATGGATATCCTGCTGAGATTTCCATGAAGACTGATTCATTTCTAGTCACTGAATTACATGTGAATTACATACACTAATGACATGCTAGTGTCTGCCAGAGAAATTAGTGAAGAAATTCAAAAGGAAGTGATGCTCAGTAAAGTGCTCAATTATGTCATGAATGGCTTTCCTAAACAACGTGATGATGAGAAATTCCAGGAGAATTCCATACTTAGAAATGAACTGAGTGTAGATCAAGGCTGTCTCCTGTGGGGTTTAAGTGTCATTATTCCGACAAGCTTTCAAGAGAAGTTGTTAGAGGAACTTCATCAAGAGCACACAGGGAGAGTGCAATGAAAGCAGTAGCAAGAAGCTATTTTCAATATCCAAAGGTAGATAAAAATATTGAAGAGTTGGTGAAAAGTTGTGAGGTGTATCTCAGAAAGTGAAATAATCTAACCAATGTTCCTTTCATTCCATGGTCAAACGCATGAAAACCATAGGAATGAGCACATGTTGAAATATTTCAAAGCACCTTATGATATCAGTTAGGTTTGGAGTGCAGTGCATGTTCAGATGCAAGCAAACACAGAGGTCATGGTGCATACAAATAGCAATGAGATTAGCTGAGACCACAGTGTGCAGTGAGTTGGTGAGGAAGAAATGTAGGAACCAAGTGAAGAAGAGTAGTAATAAGTCTCAATACAGGGTGAACAAGTACATCCACAGAAAATGTCTCTAACTGTGATATTACTTGAGTTCATGAGCTCAGAACTTGAGGGAGAGTTGGAGACAGTCCAACACATCAGAGAGGGGATTTCAGAGGACATTCATCCTGCTGAGGGATAGAAAACCAGCTATGGTAGAGGAAGGAGGGGCAATAATCCATAGGTAAAGGAAAGTGAAGAAGGACAGGCTACAGCAGTAACATCCATGAGCATATTACCCTCTTGAACAAGTCTGTGGGGAGATGAGGACTGGTTAGAACCATCAAATTGATTATACTGAGTTAAAACAAATGGTGGCTCTCAAGGGAGGAGGGGTGATTTGCAATTTAGGTAGAAATGGGGTAGTAATAAGACTCAATACAGGGTGAACACAATCTTTTGTAGTTGACACCAAGAGTCCCGGGTATTTAGTTGCCTCCCCCATGCTCAGGCACAATATATTTTAGAAAGAATGGGAAAGCTATGGAAAGGAGAGCAAAGGCAGAGCAGCCAGCCACGTGAACATTAAGATTTTTGTTGCGGGTTTAGGGCTGTAGAAGTGTAAAGATAGAACTGGCATCAATATAGTGCCTCTCATGTTCTCAAGGTTTTCCCAAGAACTTCTAGAATCCGAGCTGGGATTTAGAGAAATACCATCGGTGGGGCTAATAGGCAATTTTATTATACCAACCTTAATGGCTGGGTGATGAATGACGGTCTATCTTCCAACACTACTTCATTTCCATTCCTATCCTAGTTATACCTCACAGTTGAGATCATTAACTTTGTAATCTTTCCAATCTGAAGTATTGTCCCTCACGAATGAATCAGCTAGACTGAGACCCTGTGCTTTTACTTAACTGTTGATTCAGTTACCCCTCCTAATCTTTCCTTACTTGGTCCCTGCTTTCCTTAAAATTACTTCCAAAGGGCAGAGATGTTTTTACATTAAAAGTGTTGTATACATGTAAGTTATTATATTGTCATATAGGGAATGAGCGTTTCCTTTTGTAGGAGCCTCTGACATAAATAAACTGTTGGATCTTGTGGTCTACCCCCTTGCTCAAATCCATTAATTGCAATACAGAAAAACATGCTTCATCAGGATATGATTTCAGAAACACTCTCCCCAAAAGGATGTAAATTGGGTCAAAATTCCTAGCAATCCAAACATTGTTGGATCTGGGACTTCTTTCAGTGTTTCTACTTTGGAGTGATTCTAATCAAAACCAGCATTAAGACGGGGTTACTAGCTTCTCTGTATATTTCACAATGGCATTTACTGATGACATTATGATTATAGGGTCATTATCTTAATTAAATATCTAAATGATAATACTGGTGCTGTATGGATTAAGGCCAGAACCTTAATCCCCCTAGTTTCTACTGTAACTTGCACTTTCTCTAAATATCAAATTCCACATTTAAAATTATAGTTTCTGGCTGATCAGTCTCTCGCTTCAACTCTTTTTCTTGTGTTTTGTCCTGTTATTTGTTCCTTCTTTCCTTGCTTTCATCCTTTCTTGTCAATCATTATTTTCCTGTGAGTGTTGTGGTTTTTCCTGTACTGCGTTGTTGATTGTAAGTGCAAAGTTCATGACCTGACTGCGCGTTATTCTAAAGGCACATCATGGAAAACCACGTTTCAAAAAATTTTGCGCATTGATTGGGCTTCACGCCTGCTGTGACATAACTGCTGTTGCGTCTGATATCAGATTTAAGAAGACAACAGCTGCCCAGAACATTTTTAAACTTAATTTTGAATGCTTTAAATATCAGTGAATATGTTACCTGTTTTAAGCTAATATTAAAAATATAATTTATGTTCAGAAGCAAAAGTCTGTTGTCACTGGACAGCATGGGGGTCCAGCAATGCAACTTGCATTTGATAGCCGTACATTCTAGTATACAGGCCCTGTTGCCTTTTTTGTACTTGGGATACTGGCAATAATCAGTAGGCATCCCTAGTTGCCCTGAAAGCATTCAAAGTCATTATATAATGATGATTGGATCCCAGGTAGGACCAGTTGGGTTTTCAGATCAAATCAGCAATCTTCATGCTCTACCTACACATTAACATTGAAATCACTACTACAACTCGTTGTTGTGGGATTTCAATTCATGGGGCAGGGGTGAATTTTAACTGCAAAAAGTGAGTGGATATGCCAGTGTATGGGTGGTTAAAAGTATCTGTGCGTCAGGAAGCCAACAGCAAGCCGCCAACTTCCACCTTTAAACTGAGTGAAATCTGCAGCTTGTGGGAAACCCTTGTGTGACAGGCAGGTTTGCAATTATTAGTTGCTGCTTATGCTGTTTGGCATACAAGTTGTCCTGTGTTGTAGCTTCACCAGGTTGACACCTCATTTTTAGGTATGCCTGGTGCTGCTCCTGGCATGCTCTCCTAAGTTCTTCACTGAACCAGGGTTGATCCCACAGCTTGTTAGTAATAGTAGAGCGGGGGATATGTTGGGCCATGAGATTGCAAATTGTGGTTGACTAGAATTCTGCTGCTGCTGATGGCCCACATCACCTCATGGATGCCCAGTTTTGAGTTGCCAGATGTGTTCGAAGTCTACCCCATTTAGCACAGTGGTAGTGCCACAAAACACAATGAAGGGTATCCTCAATGTGAATGCAGGACTTTGCCTCCACAAGGACTGTGCAGTGATCACTCCTACCAATAACGTCATGGACAGATACATCTGCGACAGGTAGATTGGTGAGACCGAGGTCAAGTATGTTTTTCCCTCTTGTTGGTTCCCTCACCACCTGCTGCAGACCCATTCTAGCAGTTATATCATTTAGGACTTGGCCAACACCGAGCCATGGTGGACATTGAAGTCCTCCGCCCAGAGTACATTCTGTGCCCTTGCCACCCTCAGTGCTTCCTCAAAGTGGTGTCCAACGTGGAGGAGTATTAACTAATCAGCTGTGGTGGGTTGGGTGGTAGGTGGTAATCAGCCAGAGGTTTCCTTGCCTGTGTTTGACCTGATGCCAAGAGATTTCATGGGGTCCAGACTCAATATTGAGGAACACCAGGGCATCTCCCTCCTAACTGTATACCACTGTGCCACCACCTCTGGTGGATCTATCCTGCGGGTGAAACAGGCAGGATAGTGAAGGTGGTGTCTGGGACATTGTCAGTAAGGTATGATTCCGTAAGTATGATTATGTCAGGCTATTGTTTGACTAGTCTGAGGGACAGCTCTCCCAATTTTTGCACAAGCCCCCAGATGTTAGTAAGGAGGACCTTGCAGGGTGAACAGGGCTGGATGTGCTGTTTTCGTTTCCAGTTCCTAAATCTGCACCAGGTGGTCCATCCAGTTTCATTCCTTTTAGGCTTTGTAACAGTTTTATACAACTGAGTGCATTTAAGAGTCAACCACATTGTTGTGGGTCTGGAGTCACGTGTAGGCCAGATCAGGTAAGTTGGCAGATTTCCTTCTTCAAAGGAAAGGCATTAATGAATTAGATGGATATTTTACAACAATTGACAATAGTTTCATGACCACCATTACTGAGACTTACTTTTAATTCCAGATTTACTAATCAGATTTAAATTCCACCAGTTGCCATGGCGGGGATTTGAACCCGTGTCCCCAGAGCATTAGCCTAAGCCTCTGGATTATTAGCCTAGTGATATTATCACTACACTACTGCCTCCCAAACATCTGTGCAAAGCAGTCCTGCAATCAACAATCCAACCTTTTCACAGACACACATTGCTTAATTTTAACTTCATAAAACAGAAGACAACTTGCCAGCAGCAAGCAAATATAGAAAAATGGAGCAAACAAATAAATTCTAAGGTACAAAAAAGTTAAACAGAAATTTACCAGTGTAACACTGGGTGGAATTTTACCGCCCGTCGTGGTGGGGCAGAGGCAGGGCCAGAAAATGTGGCGAGCCGTTTTGAAGTCCATTGATTTTGGCGGAACCGGAAAACCCCGCCAGCGGAGGGGTCGTAAAATTCCGCCCATTGTGATGAACCCATGTATGTACCGTTGTGTAGCTACAATTGCTTACTCTTCCTTTTTGACTGCTACTACACGGTGCTACTCCTATGGCCTCAGCACAGATAGAGGCAGACAGTTCATAAATCTTTTTCGACCGCTCAGATGCTCTTGGCTGATGTCCTTTCAGTTTTGGAGTCTATAAGGGCCTAGCCAATGTTTGCCCCGCCTGCAACTGTGCAGTGCAAAATCAGCCATGGGAGAAGAGGCGGAATGTATGGCTCTGCCTCTTCAGAAGAGGAGGAGGTGAAGGAGGAGGAGCAAGGAACAGCATGCAGCAGCCACATTCATAACTGTCCAGGATGGCCTGATTCAGCATTTTTGTATAGGCTGAGGCACAAAATTCTGGGGTGGAGGAGGGAAAGGAGTCAGAAACTTTGAGCAAAGACCCCACTTTCAAGTCCCCTTTCTCCACCTTGCCTCTCATAGCCTACCCACATCATTGCTTGCCAAGAACGCAGAGCGCTTTACTACACTTCATGAGGTGTTAAACAGCCAAGGCTAGTTTTTCATCAATGCTGTAGCTGAGTGTGCAGGCCATAGGTGAGGGCCAGCAATCATTCAGTAAGTTCCTGCATCTGATGCTTCATGCTGGTGACTAATCTTTCCAAGGACATAGACATCTGCACGAAGGCCTGAGACATCATGACACCTAGGTTATCTCCTTTAATCACTCTCCAATAGTGCACAATGTAACTTGAATTGCTGACAGAACCTTGAACATCTTCTGCTGCTGCTCCAGAATTGTTCAGTTTGTCAACGGCCCCCGAGGCTCAGCATCTACGTCCAGCTGAGCAGAGCTTGGAGGGTTCTGTGTCCTCCAGTGTGGCTCTCCACTGCCTGTCCCTGTTTTCACCACCTGCTCTTACTCATTTGTGACAACCCAGCTACCTGTCTTGACTGTCCCATCGATTTGTGTGCATCTGAGCTGGTGGGCATTGTACATGAGGCCTGTGATGGTGCAACTCCAGAGTGAGTGATCTCTTCTGAGAAGTCTTCATTCTCCTCCTTCATCACTTCCTGTGGGAAGCTTGAAGGGTTTATGGAGATGAAAAACATGAATTAGAACTGCCAAGGTGAGAGGATTCTAAATCATCTTTATGCACATTATTATCTTTCAGTGACCGCTGATATCAAATCAACATAAATGGGTGTTGTGTGCTACATGGCTGTGTAATATTTAATTCTGCAACCATGTAGCTGGAAGAATCCCATCTCTCCATCTCTGATGACCAGCCATACTGAGAATCAGCTTAACTCCAGCACCTCCTTTACAGATATCAGTATGGAGATGACTGGAGCACCACTTCTGGTTTGTTGTCTCTTCCTGGTGTTCTGTGCTCTCTAACTTGCAAGGAGGGAAAGATGAGACCTTTGAGTGTGAGAAGTGGAATATGCTCAGAGGATGGATGGACAACATTTGTAGAGGATCACTGTGAGGTATAGGTGTAACATTTCTGTAAGGTGAGGGTGTGTGTCAGTGGTTGATGGTCAGATGGGAATGTGAGGAGGTGCCTACATTGAGAGGAGTAGGTGCACCTGCAAGTTGTGTTGGTTTGAGGAGTGATGGACAGGAGAAGGCTTAGCAAGACAGAGTGAGGAGATTTGGGGCAGGACACATATCAGCATATACTTGAATGTACCAGGCCACTGACCTTTCCTGCCCTCATTAAGTTGTTAAATCTCTACAAGCACTGTATGCAGGAATGTGACACCACAACCCTGCAGTTGACCTCCTCAGCAACTTCCAACTAGGCATTCTTGTTTTCTGAGGCAGGCTTTCTCCTTGCATCAGCGCAGGATAGAATCCCTCTGAGGGCCTTTGCAGCCCACAGCATCAGCATTGCAGTGTGGTGCTGTCTTCCTATGTTTTGTTGCTATTGCTCCAGGTTTTACTTTGTCAAATCTCCACTACAATTCTTCAAGTGCCTTCCTTGCAGGATTCCTTTAAATAGTTGAGCTGAAATAGACTGATGACAGTCATTATTATGCCCATTCTCTAATTGTTTGGAAAACCCAGAACTCAGATGCAAATGCTGTGACTGTGATAAAAAGTAACTGACAAATGTACTGCTGAAACATTTGGCTTCTCCATGCACTGTCAGGCTCCTTCTCTGTGAGCAGTACAGAAAGTTAAAGCTCAACTGAAAAGCACCATGGATACTCGTCCAGTACCAATATCACTAAACTATCACAGCTATATATAACCACCCTCCCCTTGGAAACCATCTTTAACCTCAGTGGTGGGGAAGCTTCTAGAAACAATAATTCAGACAAAATTAATTGTTATTTGGACGAATGAAAGTTAATTAAGGAAAGCCAGCATGGACTTGATAAGGGCATGTTTAACTCATTTACTGGAGTTTTTTCATGAGGTAACAGAGAAGGTTGATGAGGGTTGTGGATGATTTACTTGTACTTCTTTCAGTTTAGTCAACTGTGTTCGCTGCTCAAAGTATGGTCTCCTCTACACTGGGGAGACTAAATGCACACAGGGTGACCACTTTGTCGAGCACCTTCACTCAGTCCACAAGCATGACCCCGACCTCTCGGTTGCTTTCCATTTCAATTCACCATCTTGCTGTCATGCTTATACTTCTGTCCTTGGCTTGCTAATGTTCCAGTGAAGCCCAACACAAGCTGAAGGAACAGCACCTCATCTTCCAATTAGGCACTTTACAGCCTTCTGGACTCAACACTGAGTTCAATAACTTTAGACCATGAAGCCTGTCATCCATTTTGATTTTATTTCCCCCGAGTGCTGGTCTGTATCTTGTTCTCATGTTTTTGCTTTCAGACAGCACTCACTTTATTCTACTTTGAATAAGCTTTGCATCTTTAATACTATCATTACAACTCTCTTTGTCATTTTATCTCCCCCATTCTCTAACCTATCCCTGACCTTTGCTTTTGTTTCACCTGCCGCTCCCCCCGTTTCAACAGCAGAAAACCCATCACAATCCTACCTCTCTTCAGTTCTGAAGAAGAGTCATATTGGACTCAGAACGTTAACTCTGTTTCTCCTTCCACAGACGCTGCCAGACCTGCTGAGTTTTTGCAGCACTTTCTGTTTTTATTTGTAATGACAACCTTGCCTGGAAGTTTCTTGAATTGCTTACAGTGATCTGTGGGGTTGTTATCATCCTTGGGTGTTGTCCCTGGTTGTATTTGAGATCTTGTCAATAGGACTGTACGGTGGCTGAGGAGCTGGAATGGATCTTATGTGTCCTTGGTTACGCCTCACCACTGCGTCTTTGTGTGTAATAATTTCATATGACCTTGGTTCTGAACAAATCCTTGTCACCTTCTGTGGGATGTGAACTTGTTGCCTAACGGTAAACTTGGCAACTCTGTACCTACATTTTTATGTTGGTCACCTTATCTTGCAGTTTTAAAAGTTGCTCTCTAGTTTCCGAGAGAGTAGAATGGGTAAGATTAGGCAAATTGGTACGCACTGGTCTGCCAAACCTGAGCTCTGTTGGTGATGGAATAGTTGCACTTAAAGCTGTTGCTGTCAGATGTAACCTTGCAATATGTGGATCTTGCTTGGTCTGTCTACATTTGCGAATTAGGGATTTTACCATGTGAATCATTTGTTCAGGTTTGGACATTAGATCTAAGGTAGTGAGGAGAAAAAGTAGTGGGCTGAATCTTCCGGTTGGCGTGTGGGTGTGGGCCCAACACGCCGACACATAAAATGACATGCATCCTGACGTCATATCGATATTTTGTTCGGCAGGTGCACGCCGGAGGATGCTGTGCGCCCGCCGAAATGTCAACGGGCTATTAAGGCCATTAAGGGATGAATTAAACTAGTTAAGAACGCTGTCTATCTAACCTTAAGGTTGGCGGGCAGCCGAAAAGCCCAAGTGGCCTTCGTGTTTTTCAGGAAACCTCATCCACAGGCAGGATGAGGTTTCCTGAAGGTTTTATAAAATCAATAATTAAATTTTCCCAGCTTCACATACATGTCCCAACTCATGAGAACTGTCACATGAGGGGGCATGTTTAAATAAAGAATGCTGTGGAATGTTTTCCCAAACCGTCAGTTTGTGTGATCCAGTTTACTAGTAACTCACAACAAACTTGCATTATGATTAACTCAGAAGGTTAGTTTATTCACATTCAAAACTTGAGGAGGAGAGTTCATAATGTCCCACTCCACTACGTGCAAACACACACACACACACACACACACACAAAATAAAGTTTTACAATTATGGATAGTAACAGTAAAAAACCACAGAAATGAATATTATTTCACATGATTATCAGAGTCCAGAGTCAGAGCCCAATGAGGGGTTCTTTCATGTAGGAGCTTGAGTTCAGCTGGCTGAAGACTGGAGTTGTAGAGTTCTCTATACAGTTTGTGCTGACACTGCAAGATGAAGTTGGTACTCAGAGACTGGATCAGTGCTGCAGGTGATGGTAGGAAATCTTTCAGCAGAGACAAGCTTTGAGGAGCATGCTGTTGTTCAGCCTGGAGTTCTGCTTCTTAGTGGTTCAGCAGACTGAGGATTTCTCAGTTCTGAAAGGAATATTGAGATTTCAAAATGGTCACTTGAGTCATGTGACCTCCCTTTTCTTCAATGATTTCAAAAGGAATGTTTATCCAGTATCTGGAACTGGATGTGATTCCAGGACTGATAATGTCTCAGCCATTAGCTTTTGAAAGAGTTACCATCTATACTGAGGATTTTGTGTCAGTAAGCCATTGTCTAGGCAAACTTGCTGGCTCCACTAGAGGGGTAAGTTTATCAATTTACAAATGAAGACCATTGTCCCCTCAATGGTCCCTTTTTGAAACTGATCTGGACATTCCCAGGTGTGTGATGAGTCTGTTAACAGCTCCGAAGGCATAACAAGTTTCAATCTGCGAGTCCCCTAGCTTCGTGATTATAACATCCTTACAATTGGGTGTGAGATTCCACAGTGATGAGAGGTGGATTCTTTTGTTCTTCTAACTCCTGTTCTAGCTTCCAGAGCAAAGGGCCAATCCTATGGTCATGTGACTTGTAGCAGCCATCTTTTTGGTTCAGCAGAAAGTCAATTTTAAAAATAGCAAAAAGAATAAAGTTTTGATACATACAGTTTTGGATTTCTTTTCATGTCATATTGACACAACAGGATGGAGACAAGAAATTAAAGAGACTTAGACACCTTTGAAGATCGATCTTACCTTGAGGAGTTGGCATAGCTTTGATATTCTCTATTTTGATATCTTCTATTGGATTGGGACATATGCCAGCACTGGAATAAATAGAACCAAAGAAATTGATCTGTTGCATGTTCATAGCACATTTTAGATGTTGAACACCAATCTTAAATTATGTGCTGCTTACATCAATAAGTGCAGATTATGGTCATGTTCTTATTTTGTTCTTCCCACAACAACAATATCATTGGCGATACAGACGCATCCTGTCACAGTGCATGTAATGTGGTCCATGTGAGCTTGAAAGAGATCCTGGTTAACAGCCTGAAAGGAAGTTGTTGAAAACAGTATCATTCGAAAGGGGTACAAAATGTAGTCAGCTCTTCGGGCTTCTCTGCAAATGTACTGACCATGGCCTGAATTTTATGCCTGACCCAAACGGGTGTGAAATCTCGCGAGATGATGTCAGGCAAGTGCACACTCACGCAATATTTCCCTTGGCGAGCGCATGCAAAAGTTGGTAGAGCGCCTGCTGACAATTAAGTGGCCAATTAAGCCTATTAATATCCCAACTGTCAGCAATTTTTCATGGCCTGTGCAACCTTATGGTTGGCGGGTGGGCCAATCAGCCAAACAGGCTTTACATTTTTGATGAAACCTCATCCAAGGGCAGGATGAAATTTCCATTAGGATTTAAAATAAAAAGAAATAATTGGAGACATTTTTTTTATGAGGTCTGCTTTCAGCTGCTTGATTGTGCTGCATGGACAATTTTTGCAGAATGTTTGGGCTTTATTTTCTTATTTGCAGGTCTGCCTCTCCCTGAGGCAGCTGTCTGCCTTCAGGGAGCTCTCCCGAAGTTCTCACCCATGCCTGCCATGAAATCAGCGCCCGCCCTCTTCCTAGCCCCAGTGGCAGTCCTGAGCCATTCTCCAGGAACATTCCACGCTGGCTGACCGTTAATTGGTCGTCAAACGTAAGATCGTGGTCGGGGGCCGATTGCGGGCAGAAGCACATTTTTCATCTGCTTCCATGCCTGCTGATCATGCCTGATGAGTGCAAAATTCAGGCCCATATCTTTTGGGGAATCTTTAGCTCTGCTGTTAATCCTGACGTGTTCAGTCTGTGTAGACTTTCATTCCCAATTGTTAGGTGAAGTTTCATGGCTTGCTTGTCTGGTTCAAATCCGCCTGAATCATGGAACCATAAGGAGAATTTTCCCCATGTCGGTTGGGCCGGTCGGGAGCGGGCACGGGTGGGCGTGGACCCGATAGCCACCAGCGATCGGGCTCGCACTGCCATTGTACATGGGCAGGCCAATTAAGGCCCGCCCAGCATACTCCACTTCTCCCGTGCATAGTGGGAGTGGGTGAGCAGCGGCAGGCGTGCTCAGCCCACTGGGTCCAATGGCGACCCAGCGGCCTGTATTAAGGAAGGCCTAGCAGCCTTGAAAAGGCTGCTCGCAATGGCTGGGCGAAGGACTCTGCAGAGGGGCAATGCTGGTGACACAAGTCCGGAGCGAAGGCCATCGGGGCAGGCCAGGCAGGAGGGTAGGCCAGCAGGGCAGTGTGCCCCTTGCTTTTCAGGCGAGTGCCTAGCTGCCCTCCTGGGGGAGGTGGCAGCGTGGTGGGAGGTCCTTCTTCCGAGGGACTGAGGCAGAGGCCCCCCTCACCTGACAAACGTGCATGGGAGGAGGTGGCCGAGAGTGTTAGCTTCCACGATGTGGTGCACCGCACGTGGCTTCAAAGCTGCAAAAGATTCAATGATCTCCTGCACTCGGGAAGGGTGAGTACCATCTTGCCTCAAGTCAAGTAATGCAGCCGTCACCCTTTTCCCCAACACACAACCCCCAACACCCCTCCCCCCCCCACCCCACAACCCCCCAACACCCCCGCCAACTCTGAGTACAGTAAGGTCATTGAATCCCTCAAGGCATGTATCTCTCGCTGGATGTGCCAGCAGATATTGCCCATGCCTAGTTCACCCTGAGAGGGTTGAGCTAGGATGTGTTCTGCATCCGCAGCATGTGTGACACTGACACCCAGAGTATAGAATGGGGTTGAAAGTCAAGGGTCTGCACCTAGGCAGAGTGCTGGAACTGTGAAGCATCTCAAAGTCAGGGCGCTAAAATGCTGGAAGGGAAGCTTCCAGTTGATGAGGCACCAATCCATCTTCTGGTGTTTGCGCTCCATGAACTTATGCCTCCTTGCTTCGCAAAGTGGCACCTTGTAGCGCCACATGTGAAGAGGGCAGCATTTAGCCAATGGCTGAGGGGGTCAGCCCCGGCTTATTTGGGTGAGAGTGCGGCAGCTGGAGGGTGACGAAGAACTGGAGTCTTGCAATGTCCCATTCTGGCTGGATTGGCAGAGATGCGATGGGAATTCATGTGCAGGCTGAACTAGTCAATGCTCCTCTCTCCTTTTTAGGAAAAGACTGCACACAATGCACCAGAATGAATGTGCACTGGCTGAGGGTAGACCCAGTTGGCCATTCTTATGGCTTTCAAACAGCAGGTCATGGACCTGGAGAGGTGCCATGCTCCCAGGTCCACCAGTGGCGGTGAGGCTGGGGTGCCACGGGGAGGTATGTTTGGCGAGCAGTCAGTTCACCATGTGCGTCACAGAGGCCATGACATTGCTAAATGTTCCGTAATTGAAGTTAGCAACATGGGCTTATCCTTGATTATGGAATAATGAGCACATAATGACCTGGGGGAGCGGCATGCAAGCTGACATTGTCTGCACTGTAAATAATCAAATGTACTTTTTCTTCCTTTCAGCATCACCAGTGCAGGGCCGGGAGGAGGAGACAGAGGGGCCAACTCTCACCCCTGAAACCGCCGAGCAAATGCACTCTCCAGCGTCACACCGTCTCAGCCAGACAGGCACCAGTGCAGATCCTAGCACCTCGGTGGGAATTAGCTCTGTGGCTAGTGTCCTGGGGCATGGAGGCAAGGGCACTTCACACTCACTTGAGGTGTGGGCAGAGACAGAGAGTGCCCAGGGTGCCAGCAGTTGGAGGACAGCTGGGGACCAGTACTTGCTCGGTTGGTGGCTGATGATGTGCCTCTGGACTCATCTGTGAGGCAGCAAATGCTGGAAGTGCAGCATGGTATGTGGGATGATCTGGCGGAGATACATGAGATTATGAGTGGCATAGTGCCTGTGCTGGAGGAGTCCATGCGGAGCATCACCAATACAATAAGCCTCATGGCTTAGTGCCATGCTTCCTCCATGGAGAGAGTGGTGACTCTCATGGAGAGGCGCCTCCAAGAGAACAATCAGGTCCTCCTGGTGTTGTGCTTGGACCTGCAAGCCCTCACAGCGGCATTGGCCACAGCTTGTCAGAGCCAGTGTGGGGGATGGTCTGGGCACCAAGTATCCCAGCTTGGTGCCCATCCACATGGTGAGCAGGAAGATCTAAAGCAACTTCACATCGACGCAGCATCTGCCTGTCGTTTCCGCAGGCTCCTCTCAGGGAACTCTGAATGAGGCAGCAGCTCCTTCGCCCCTCTGCTGGTGACTGGCATCCTATGAGGCTGCGGCGACTGGGAAGAAGCCAGCTGTGGAGCTGGCTGCTCCCTCCTACACGGGGCCATCAAATTCTCCGTGGGCCAGAGGACATCTGCCAAGGTCATCGAGGCCAACAGGGCAGCACTGTGAGCAGGTTGTCTCAGATGCCAGTGTCAGCAAGGGGACAGCTCCTAGACGTAGCACCCGTAAGCATAAATTTAAGGCACCTTAGCACTCCCTGGGTTTCTCACTGGTGCTTTTATGTTGGCCCATAGTACTTATTCGAAAACTTGGTGCGATGTCCAACACCATTTTTGTTTTGCTTTATGAATTCACTTTTGTTTACTCAATAAGTTTTGACATGTTGCCATGCCTCAGGGTGATTCCTTACTTCTGCAAGTGGACGGGAAGCCATGATGTTATGAGTGAGTTGTTTGACATTGAGCTTTATTGACAAGGGCCTTAGTTAATGTTATTATCCAGGCTGATTTAGCACTCACATATCGAGTGTGGAGACTGCAGCCCTAGCGCTTGTTGAAGCTCCATTTGTGGTGGGCTAGCTGAACATCCTTTGGATTAAAGCCTCCTGGGTGTCCCTGCCTCCCTGGAGAATGCCTGCATCAGTGTCTACGCCCTCAGCATTCTCCTGTGCGTGCTCATCCTTGGACTCACTGCTGGACTCATCGTGTGCATCCAGAGCAACTGCGTCCATGTCTTCCTAATCCACTGCATCGTCCCTTTCCAGTGCCAGATTGTGGCAAGCGCAGCATGCAACCACTATCAGTGACGCATGATCTGGGGGGCATTGTAGTGCACTCCCTGAGCTGTCCATCTTGAGAAGACCAATGGTTCCCTCCACCACAGCTCTTCTGGAGGCATGGCTCCTATTGTACTGCTGCTCAGTCTCTGTTCTTGGATGGCAGAGAGGCGTCATGAGCCATCTTTTGAGGGGATAGCCCTTGTCACCCAGCAGCCATCCATCCAGCCGGGCTGCAGCACTGAAGAGCCTCAGCACCTGGGAGCGTCTGAGTATGTAAGTGTTGTAGGAGCTGCCTGGGTACTTTGCACAGACTTGTAGAATCAGCATCCTGTGATCACACACTATCTGCACATTCATGGAGCGGAATCCCTTCCTGTTGACGAAGACTCCGGGCTCACCTGCTGGCGCCTTGATGGCCACATGTGTACAGTCTATTGCATCCTGGACACAGGGGAAGCCAGCAATCGCTGCGAAGCCTCTGGCTCACTCTGTCTGACTGGCATCATCCCAGCGGTAGTGGATGAAAGTCAATGCACGCCTGAATAGAGGGTCTGTCACCTACTTGACACAAGTGTGGACAGTTGATTGGGAGACTCTGCAGAGTTCACCCACCAACCCCTGGAAAAAGCCAGATGCATAGAAGTAGAGGGCAGCTGTGACCTTTAGAGCTACTAGCATGGGGTGCCCACCCACACAGTTTGCGGAGATCTCGGGGCCTATCATCTGACAGATGGAGGTGACTGTCTCCCTTGAGAGACGGAGCCTCCTTCGGCACTGGACCTCAGACATAATGAGTTAGCTGTAAACCCTGGCAGCAGGATATTGGCTTCTTCTGCCGCCCCTTCCGCCTTGGACAATCTGTTGGCCCTGCATCTTTTGTGCCTGCGCCTCTGCTCCCAAAGGTGACTCCCCTGGAGCCTGAATGTGGACTCCTGGCCTCTTCCCCCTTCTGGTCCTCCCTTCCGCCTCAGAGGAGATGCCTCCAGTGGAGAGCCCAGCTCCCATTCCCAGGCTGGGAAGGCTTCCTGAAAGCTACAGGCCCCTGAAATGATTTCCACTGTGAAGCGCTGACTAAGGCGTTTACTCCTGTCCTGGCAGCTGGTATGAGTTTTGAAGTCTCCCTGTTCACTCAGGCAAATAAAAGTTACTTTCACACTTAAATACCTCAAACATCACATTCGCGACCCAACTCACCCCTCATCCCTCCCGTGGATGAGGTTTATACGAATGTTTCCTACCCGCCTGCGCATTGCACCCAAGTGACATCCTGAAGATTGCACGGGCTGTGAAAAATCGAGATTAATTGGCTGTCTCAAAGACCTTAACTGGCCCGTTAATTGATGGCGGGGGCGCATCCGAATTTATAGCGTGTTCGCCTTCCCAAATACCACGATCGTGCTCAGTGACATCGGGACGCTGCCCGATGTCACCGTTCATCAACGGGAAGATTCTGGCCCATAGCTCTGTACGCTGTTTAAACATTCTGAAATTAGATAGTAGGTCAGGTGCATCCCAACTCAAGCTGGGGAATTTTGTGGACATTTTGACAATATCCCTTTGATCCTCTTCTTTGCTTTATTCAATTTATTGTTCAGCAGCTCCTGAAACCACCCGCTTAATCGTAACCTTCTCTGGCCCGATTTTTATGACGGATTTGTTTGTGTTTTTTATGTTTTGTTTGACTCTCCCTCGCTCGCTATCAATCTGGCCTACACTGTGGTCACTAACCTTTCTCGACTAAGCTAACCTGGTGCTGATCCTCTCAATGCACTGTCCCACTCATGGAACTGACAGGCCATGCACTGCAATCTCACCACGAGGGATACATTTGCTTACCAGCTCTTTACTTGAGCACTATCCTGGCCTGTGTCTTCAAAGCTTTTCTGGGCAGTCATCACGCTGCGATTTCAACATGCTGCAAACTTGTTGCAGTTTGACCAAAATGTCAAGGGTCATCTCATGTCATGTAGAATGATCTAAGGCTGTTCACCATATTTTACCTGTAATTAATGTTGCTGCCAGGCTGTTTGACCACTGCTGAACACCATGCCATGTTTTTATAATGATATAAAGGCACCAATCACTCATAAGAGGTTATGTAAAGACATCGTGGGTTCATTTATTAAGACTAGGCACATGAGAACATTTACACAAAGGTAGGAATCTTGAGGACATCAGCAGCAGAGCTGTGTGTACTGTGTTCTCTGCCTAGAGGACAAATTGAAACTTAGACTGGATCACATGACACACTTCTCTTCTAGTAATGGCATGCTGCTATCCCTTAAAGGCATATTACAACACTTAAGGGGGTGCAAGCACACAGGGACCTGGGTGCATATGCACATAAAAGAGTGAAGGTGGCAGGACAGGTTGAGCGAGTGTTTAATAAAGCATAAAGCATCCTAAGCTTTATTAATATGGGCACAGAGTATAAAAGCAAGTAAGTTATGTTAAACTTGTATAGAATACGGGTTCGCTCCCAACTGGAGTATTGTCACACTTTAGGAAAGTTGTGAAACCATTAGACAGAGTGCAGAAAAGATTCACAAGAATACTCCAGGGATGAGGAACTTGATTACATAGGTAGATTGGTGAAGTTGGGGCTATTTTCCTTGGAGAAGAGAAGGTTGAGAGCAGATTTGGTAGAGGTATTCAAAATCATGAAGGGTCTGGACCGTGTAGACAGGGAAAAGAAGTTCCCATTTGTAGAAGGATCAAGAACAAGAGGGCACAGAGTTAAGGTAGCTGACAAAAGAAGCAATGGTGACATGAGGAAAAACTTTTTCCACAAGCGAGTGTTCAGGACCTGGAATGTACTGCCTGCAAATGTGGTGGAGGCAGATTCAATCGAAGCATTTAAGAGGGAATTGGATTGTTACCTGAAGAAGAAGAATATGCAGGGAAATGGGATGAAGGCCGGGAAGTGGCACTAGGTAAATTGTTCCAATGGGAAGCTGGTGCATACACAACAGGCTGAACGGCCTCCTTGTGTGCTGTAACAATTCTATGATTCTGATCCTGTGATCTTACACATGGGTATTTGTTCTTATAGACACACTGTACTACAGTGAGTAGTACACTGCAAAATATTTATTCACCTTTATTCTACTGTCCTTTGCTCATAATTATGGACTTTGAATATATTCATTTTAATTTACTAGTGGCTGACAGATAAATGACATGGGTTATGAAAGATCTATGTTAATCTGGAGTGTTGATACTTATAACACTATGACATCATATAGATTCAAAAAATAATATTCTGCCCTAGCCCCTGTGCCAGCTTTTGGTAACATCTCCATGCTATTTTAATTCAGTAAAGCTGTACTCATGATAATGTTACTGCAGCTTAATCTGGAATATTGTGGGAAAGTTTACATTCACATTGACTTTTATTAAAATGTTAATCAGCTGTTATGAATACAACATGCAAGGTGACAGTTAAATTTAAGGTTAACAGATGACTGCTATCAAACTCTGCTGATTTGTTGGTGGTTCTGGCAGGGAAGAGAGGCTTGTGGGTCTCATTAAAGGACCCAAGTCCCAGCAGCTCATCAGCAAGCCATTAGATAAATCTCACAACGCACAGGCGGCCCTTGTCTGCCTGTCATGAAGCTACTTATGAAAAAAATTACCCTGCAAAAAGGTGAAATTACGGGCATTGTCATTTGCTTGCTCTCTGTTGAGTGATTTTTCTCTATGAGAGATTCCTCTTGAATCTCCTTTTAGTTCGACCTTATTCCAGTAATGTTGAAGAATTCAAAAATAAAGACGAGAAAAAATTGTGGAGAAAACAAAAAAAAATTAGGTTTCACATAATTGTCCTGTGAATTTTTGTGATTTTTGAGGCAAAGAGCTATCTACACTGGGATATGGAACCAGTTTTCAGTTCCAGCACCATGTCAGCGCTGCTAGGTCAGTTACACACAGAGTAAAATTCTGTGTCTACTCTGTCCCAACATTGTGCCTCAGCCATACCTAAAAACAGAAGTCACTTTTGCATCAGTATGTATTTCTTCCATTTTCCACACCACCATCTTGTGGCATCTCTCTGTAAAATGCCAATTTAACATCTATTTAAGGGTTTCATGCCACCGGCCAAAGTCCACGTATAATTGACCTGAGTCTACCCAAACTCATTTCATGTCAGGTCGTCACAGCCAATAGAGGGTAGGCGCTTTCATTCCATCAGTCTGGCGTGGTTACAATCGATGTCTCAGAAGTGAGTGGTCAGCATACAGGCTTACTGTGCCACCCAGTGTCTGTCTGTCAATATTTTTATAAAGCATGTGTTTGAGATGGACAGGGTATGGGTTATAGTATGCACACCCAGGAATATCGAAGATGTAGATGCTGGCATGCAGCTATGTCTGGTGGCCAGGAGTAGACAGTGACATCGAGAGCATGGTTGAACACTGTTCCTTTTTCCAGCAACACCGGAAGCTACCTGTTTCAGCTCCTCAGAGACTTGATTTTCTTTCGCCAGAGAATGTACAAATGTTTGCTGGTTTTTCTGACATTTTTTTAATTGTAAATTTAAAAAACATAAAGGGGGTGGAAAGGTAGTAACTATATGTATTGTCCCTCCCTCCTGTCAATCACTCATCATGTGATGTGATTATAGGGGCTTTGACCAATAAACTTAATGTGTGGGAAACCCTGTAGGTGGGGCTTCTGACAGAGAGATCACGTCTTGCATGCAAACTCCTCTACATGTCTCCTTAATAAAGCTTAGTCTTTCCTTCACCAAACCTGCTGTTCCATCAAACCATTACAAACACTTAGGACAGTGACCAATGAGTGCAACAGATAGATAGCACAACTGGAGCCAGGGAAGATGTCGATCTTGATGACCGTGACTAGCAGTGGGCATAGATGTTTCAGAGCCAAATGCACATTGACAATACTGGTTTGGCAAGTGGCAATTAATTTTACATCTAGGTTTATATGTGCAAGGGTAACACTGTGGGAGAGTGCCACATTGTTTTTATTTATGATATTGGGTAAAATTTTTAGCTCGGTGGGTGGGTGTGCACCCAATCCACTCGAGCATAAAGTGACAGGCATTGACGTCAGGCAAGCGTTCCAACATCAACGTGCAGTTGCGTGATACTTAGTTTGGCAGGTGCACATCGGAGCCAGCAGCGCACCCGCTGACAATAAAAAGGTTTGTTAAAGCCATTAAATTATCAATTAAATAGAATTTTTTGCTGCCCGTCCAACCTTATGGTTGGCAGGCCAGTGAAAATTTTAGGAAACCTCATCCCCATGGGTGGAATGAGGTTTCCTAAAGCAAACAAAAATAAAATAAAAATTTTAAAACTCATTCAATGACATGTCCCTGCTTATGTGACAGTCACATGAGGAGACATGTAGCATTACACTTTTATTTTCCTCATTTTTAAAAATATCTCTTCATCTCCTGCACAGGCAGCGCTGAGCGCTGTCGCCCACGTTTCACGTTGGGCGGGCCTTAATTGGCCCGCCAATGTGAAATCACACCCACGGGTGGTGGTCAGCTTTCTGACTCACCCCACCTGTCCCCGCCGAGCCCGCGCGACATGTGTGAAATTCTGACCTATGTTTTGGGATAATACAGAATAATTAAGGGATTAGATTCTGTCCAGTTGGACAGGTTATTTGAGATGGAGGGGATTGTAAGATTAGATGACATGCATATAAAATCTATGAGCAAAAAAATTATGCAGATGTTAGAATTTTTTTTTACAAGAGTGATGGCCCCATATGCTTTTGGGAAATCACCTGTTTTTAATGTTGGGGTGATGGCCTCTTTATGAACTAGGTTTCCCTAGGAGATGATTTCAGGTAAAGCATCTTGCTTCCAGTTGTTGACTAGGTTGCCTGGGAGACAAACAGTGGAAAAAGGGTCAACACAGAAATTAATTATAGGGGCGATTAGATTATGGGCGTGATTCCGGTCTCATGCAGGGTTTTAGTTTTTATAGTTCAGAACAAGCTTGCTGCAGGAAATGTCTCTTTCAGTCCAGTTGAAATTTTGTGTGCCTGCTAAAAGAGTTTAA
Organism: Carcharodon carcharias; assembly: GCF_017639515.1. Lineage (NCBI taxonomy): Eukaryota > Metazoa > Chordata > Chondrichthyes > Lamniformes > Lamnidae > Carcharodon > Carcharodon carcharias. The sequence goes on along the minus strand of NC_054481.1, from coordinate 120,655,531 downwards.
ACCTCTTATTAATTGAAGGACTTCTAACAGTGAGCTGGACTTCTGGGATAGCCAAGCTGAGAAGAGAAAGACTCCAGAGTTAAAGAATATTAGAACCAAGAAGGCTTTGGCCAGAAGTGGCTATACTTAAGATGCTGGCAATGCTTGTGTTGAACTGGGAATCTAAACTGTGGGTCAGCTGCAGGAGGTTGGAAGGGACAATCTTGACGGAGATTAACTGATTGCATGATTTTCCATCAAGGAGGTGGGAAACAGGAGTCAGGACTGTCTCTTGGTTGCAAACCCACACCTGAAGGGAATCAGTCACTCCTCGGGTTTTTCACAGATACGCTGCATTAATTGACATGTAGATATGTTCTCTGTCCAATTAAGGTGGGCTCTTGAAGCTGGAAGGCCAATCAGAGGCCTTCCAGCTTGAAAGGAGCCCACAGATGGCAAGTAACTGAGAGTGTGCTTCAACATGGAGGCACCCTCACACCAACATTTTTAAAACTTTAAATAAAAAAGATACAGCAGCCAGGCCAACACTGTAGAATCTCAGTTGGCTTCCATTAAGATTGCTTAACAGGGCTGTTAGTGAGCCTAATTAACTATCTGCTTTGTGGGGTTGGGTGATGCTGCTGGTCCCAAACCCACCTTGACATAGATGGCTGGCATCGGGAATGGGATTGGGAAACAGGCACACCAGCTGGCACCAGTATTTTTGGGCCCTATCTATTGTGCCTTTGTTCCCACCCTTAGGGGACCCAAAAATTCAGAGGGAAACTGAGGTGAATTTCCCAGATTTTTCCTTAGGCTTTTTTGCCCCTTCCAGTAGATTACATGATTATCTATGTGGTTGCACCATGTCTAGATGGTGCAGGCTTAATGGATCTACTTGCCATATGTTAGTATGTTTGAGGAGCAATAGAAGCAGTCCTTGAGATCCTTATGATTTGGTTTGAGGTTCAGCCTCATTTCTGGTAGTGTTCCAGTCACAATCTTGAAAACAACTGACAATCCAGCAACACATCTCCAGGGGGGGGAACCTGCATGGAGTAAGCCCCGCTCATCAAGGCTACTGATCTATTTGAATTTGACTGCAATGTTCAAAAGTAAGGAATGGGTTTTCCATCATAGATCAACCCAATGAACTAAATCTTTGTAGTTGGGGACATTTCTTACATCAGCAGTAGTCATGTGACTTCTTTGAGAGTGAGTCCAGCAATTTAGTGTGTGCCATTCCTCTGTTACTATTACTAAGTTTATCACTATTTATAATCATTAGTATCGGGCATTTTATGATGCTGTAGGCCTTAAGACAGTCCTTAATAAAAAAGAAGCTATGCAGTCTCATATCATTTCACAGGTGGTCTTTGTGGGTGAATCCATGGGGACTGTTGAGCTATCAGAGCAATTCAATCTATATTTTTGTGCCCCTGTTGGACTGTTGTAGGATGTCAATTTCCCATTCCAACACCCTTTGTAGCCTTTCTGCAACAACAATAAGTTGAGTTCAGGGCTGCTGCAACCTCACTTCACAGAATCATAAAATGATACAGTGCAGATAAAGGCCATCATTCCTGTTACAGTGTTTTGAAACAGCTATCCAATTAGTTCCACTCCTCTGCTCTTTCCCCATAGCAATGTACTTTTCTCCCATTCAAGTATTTATCTAATTTCCTTCTGCTTCCACCAACTTTTTGGACAGAGAATTCCAAATCATAACACCTTGCTGTGTAAAAATGTTTTCCCTCATGTTGCCTCTGGTTCTTTTGCCAGTTATCTTAAAGTTGTGTCCTCTGGTTACTGATCCTTCTGGTACTGGAAACAGTTTCTCTTTACTTACCCTATCAAAAACCTTGGGCAGTATTTTTCCATCAGCATGCGGGCGGAGGACATGTGTCCCGACTTCACCGCACGCCATCGTGATATTTCGGTGGGCAGGCATGTGACGATGTCTGTTGCGCCACCCCTTTAATTAACGGGCAACTTAAGGTCCTTGAGGCTACAACTGACCTGGATTTTAAGGCGCCAATGCAATTTTCAGCTCTTCACATGGATGCAATGGGCAGGCGGGTATCAGAAATTTGCATGAAGCTCATTCACGGGCGGGAGAAGAGAGCTCAGTGGGTTCCCGAATCCGGACATTTAAAAGTTACTGCTTAGAAGTTAGTGAAACTTGCCTGTGTGAGGTGGAAAAGTTGCAAACAGATAGCAGCTGCTTGGACTGGACTCATAACCTTCAGCACTTTTCAGTGAGGATTTGTTTTGGGGCCTGTAGGTGTCAGGAAGCCTCCCTTAGCCTGGAAATAGGAGGTGATCTCTCCACTGGAGGCATCTCACCTGTGGAGGAAGGGAGGGCTAGAAGGGGGAGGAGGCCAGGTGTGCACATTCAGCCTCCAGGGGAGCCACCTTTGGGAAAACAGGTGCAGGCATAAGGAGTGCAGGGCCAAGAGGTAGTCCAAGGCGCAAGGGGCCACAAAAAATGGCACTATCCTGCTGCCAGGGTATACAGAAGGCGAAGCACATACCTCAACATGTCTGAGGTGCAATGCCAAAGGAGGCTCCATCTGTCAAGGGAGACAGTCAACAGTATCTGTCAGATACAAAAACAAAAATTGCTGGAAAAACTCAGCAGGTCTGACAGCATCTGTAGAGAAAAAGACAGAGTTAACGTTTTGAGTCTGTATGGCTCTTCATCAGAACTAAAGAGAAATAGAAATAGAAACACACCACCCTGATCTCATGCCCATGCATCTGCCCTGGACCTGCTGCATTGTTCCAGTGAAGCTCAACGCAAACTGGAGGAACAGCACCTCATCTTCCGATTAGGCACTTTATAGCCTTCCAGACTTAACACTGAATTCAACAACTTCAGATCATGAACTCTCTGCTCCATCCTCATCCCCTTTTTGATCCCCTTTTTTCTAATAATTTTATATATATATATATACTTATCCTTTCCCACCTATTTCTATTATTATTTATTTCCATCCATTGTTTTATCTCCGCCTTTTAGCCTATTTCGATCCTCTCCCCCCACCCCACCCCACCCCACCCCCACTAGTGCCATCTGTCACTTGCTCAACCTGCTTTCTACCCTTAATGTCACCATTAGCACATCCTTTAGCTAATATCATTGCCGTCAACACCCCTTTGACCTTTTGTTTATGACACCTTTGGCAATCTTTCCTTTGCCTTCACCTATCACCGGCCCTCTATCCAGCTTCATCTAGTCCAACCCCCCTTAAACAGCTTATATTTCACCACATTTCTATTTCTCTTTAGTTCTGATGAAGAGTCATATGTACTCGAAATGTTAACTCTGTCTTCCTCTCCGCAGATGCTGTCAGACCTGCTGAGTTTTTCCAGCAATTTTTGTTTTGTTTCAGATTTCCAGCATCCGCAGTATTTTGCTTTTATGCTAATATCTGTCAGATGATTGGTCCAGAGATCTCAGCTAACTGTGTGGGTGGACACCCCATGTCTGTGGCTCTAACGGTCACAGCTGCCCTCAACTTCTATGCCTCTTCCTTCCAGGGGTTGGTGGGTGATCTTTGTGGTGTCTTGTAATCAGCTTACCACACCTGTGTCACACTTGCTTTGTTCAGGTGTGCATTGACCATTATCCACTACTGCTGGGACGAGGCCAGCCAGACACAGCGAGTCAGAGGCTTCGCGGCTATTGCCGGCTTCCCCTGCGTCCAGGGTGCAATCGACTTTACACATGTGGCACCAGCAAGTGAGCCTGGTGTCTTCGTCAACAGGAAGGGCTTCCACTCCATGAAAGTGCAAATAGTGTGTGATCACAGGATGCAGATCCTGCAAGTCTGCGCAAGGTACTCTGGCAGCTCCCACGACTTCTACATACTCAGACACCCCCAGGTTCTAGGGCTTTTCAGTGCTCCAGCCCGGCTGGATGGATGACTGCTGGGTGACAAGGGCTATCCCCTCAGAGCGTGGCTCATGATGACTCTCCGCCATCCAAGAACAGAAGCTGAGCAGCGGTATAATAGAAGTCACTCCTCCACAAGGGCTGTGGTGGAGAAAGCCATTGGTCTTCTCAAAATGTGCTTCAGATGCCTGGAACATTCCGGAGGCGCACTCCAGTACCCCCCAGATCGAGTGTCGCTGATAGTGGTTGCATGCTGTGCTCTCCACAACCTTACGCTACAAAGTGGGAGACACTGTGGATGAAGAAGATGTAGATGGAGTGGCTTCAGCTGAACACGATGAGTCCAGCAGTGAGTCCGAGGATGAGAATGCACAGGGAAATGATGAGGGGGCAAACGCTGACCCAGGCACTCCAGGGAGGCAGGGACACCCTGGATACTCTAATCCAACGAACCTTATACTAGCACAGCACAAATGGATCTCCAACACAAGCCTGGCCTGTAGCCTCCATCCTGGAGACTTTCGTGCTACATCTGTCAGGACAGGAGCATTGACGATGGGCCCAGTCAATAAATGTAAATGACACACAAATCACTCATCAAATCTCAAGAATCCATGCACCTGCCCAAGAAAAGAAGCACCCCCAGCCATTTTAGACCATGTAAATTTAGTGCCGTAACAAAAGTCTCTTGAAATAACAGAAATAAAATGGTGTTGCACTTCACACACAATCAGAAGGAACTCATAGGGGGGCCAATAAGAAACCACCAGTGATGAACCCGAGATGTGCCCAAGGTGCCTCATTTTACATTTGCAGGTACCACGTCTTTGCGGTGCCCCCTCATTGGCACTGGCATCTGAGACAGCCCGCGCTCTCTGATGTCCTGTTGGTCTCGATGACCTTGGCGGACGTCCTCTGGCCTGTCGAGCCTGTGCTGGCCCCACCTGGGAGGGAGCTGCCAGCTCCGCAGCTGGCATCTCCCCAGTCATCACAGCCTCATTGGGTGCCGCGGTCACTGGCAGAGGAGTGAAGGAGGTGCTGCCCTCATCCGTAGCGCCCTGAGAGGTGCCAGCAGAGACAGCAGGCAGCTGCTCCACCGACGTTAGGTCTGTTCGGCCTTCCCTGCTCACCATAGATGGAAGGGCACTGAGATGGGATACCTGGTGCCCAAATCACTGCCCACACAGGCTTTGACCACATGAGGTCAATGCCCCTGTGAGGGATTACAGGTCTGAGCGCAACCCCAGGAACCCCTGATCCTGTCCCTAGAGCTGCCTCTCCATGAGAGTCACCACTTTCTCCATGGAGGAAGTTTGGCGCTCAGCCATGAGGCTCAGTGCAACAGCTACGGTCCGCATAGACTCCTCCACCACTGACACCAAGCCAAGCACAGCCTCATGTATCTCCACCAGATGGTCCCATACACCGGGCCGCACCTCATCAGTTGGCTGCATCGTCGATGAGTCCAGAGGCTCATCATCAGCGACGGACTGAGTATGTGCCTGGGCCCCTGCAGTCCTCCAACTGCAGGCGCCATCGGCACTCTCTGTCTCCGCCAGCTCCTCCAGCAACTGCGAAGTGACCTCACCGTTGTGACCCGGGACACTAGCCGAAGATATGATGCCCACCAAGGTGCCAGTATCTGCGCTGGTGCCTGCCTGGCAGAGATGGTGTGACACTTCTGATGGTCCAATGTCATGCCCGTCAGGTATGAGAGGGGGCCCCTGCTGCTCTGGGTCCTGGCCCTGCGCTGCTGATGCTGAAAGGAAGAATAAGGACATTTGATCAGTTAGCCTGTGGGCAATGTCAATGTACATGCCTGTCCCCCAGATCAGCATGCGCTCATCATTCCACATGCAATGGGCAAGCCATGTTGGTTATGTCGCTCACTCAACAATCAGCACTGCCATGGATGTTGGGAGACTACTAGTGATGCGAGTGCTGGCCATACATACCTGCCTGTGGAATCTCAGCCTCTCTGGCTCCAGTGGACCAGGGTGCGTGGCGCCTCTCCAGGTCAAGGGCCTCCTGCTAAAAACGGCTAAGCAGCAAAATCTGGCCTGGCCCATCGCCAGTCCTCAGCTGCTCACCGTTGTTATGAGAATTCTTCTCCCGGAAATGTAAAAAAAGCATTGATAAGTGATACTTGTACCATCAATATCCTGGACGCTGGCTTACCCTAAGCCCAGTTGCCCATTGCAGGGGTGCAGTGCATCCTTCTCCCGCTGCTGGCCAGCACTCACACAAATATGCCAGGTGTGTCCTTCTCCACCCCTTCACCCTTGGCCACATGCTGCCTTCATCACAGTTGGGAGCACACTGTTGTACCTGCCACTGCAAGGAGGCACAATGATGTAGAGCGCAGAGGGTAGCAGATCCATCTGTGCCATGCCACCTCGAACATCCACTCCCACCATGTCATCACCGTGACTTCAACATGTCCTGGAGTTCGAGCAGTGCACCTGGGTGCAGCTCTTCCAGGTTGTCCCCACCTCAGTCACGTGGGTGTCAGTCCACCACATGCTGTGGGTGCAGAACTCATCTCATCACAACCCTCTCAGGCTGACGAACGCATAGGGAATATCTGCTGGGATGCCCAACTAAGGACACATGCCGTCAATGACTCATTGCACTCAGGCCACTCAGACATGGGTGGGGCGCCAGCGGGGGAGAAGTTTACATGATGGGTGAAGTGAATGATGCCAACATGCTACTCACCTTTCCCATGCACAGCAGGTCATTGAAGCGCTTGTGGTACTGGGTCCATTAGCACCGCACCACATGGTGGGAGCTCGTGACATCCGCTACCCCCTCCCACACTTGCTTGATCAAGTGGGGTGGCCTCCTCCTCCTGTACTCGGGGACGAGCACCTCCCGCTGTGATACCACCTCCTGGAGGAGGGCAGCAAGGCACTCAACTGAAAACCTGGGCGTACAGTGACCACTCGCCCTACCCTCCTGCATGGCTAGCCTCGATGTGCCTTGGCCCCGGCCTCTGGCAATGTACAGCAGCCTTGGAGTGGCTGCAGCTTGGCCTTTAAACAGTGATTTCCGATCCGGCTCCGCCCACCCACTCCTGCTGTCCCTGGGAGTCACCAAACATGCTGGGTGGGCCTTAATTGGCCCGCCCGCGTAAAATGGCAGCGCAGTCCTGATTGCCAGAGGTAATCGGGGCCGTGACCTCCCGTGCCCACTCCCGCACGCCCCACCCAACATGGGGAAAATTCTCCCCCTTCATAATTCAGAACACCTCTATTAAATCCTTTCTTAACTACCTTTGCTCCAAGGAGATCTACCCTAGTTTTCCTAGAACCTTCAACCCTGGAATCATTCTAAAAAACCTCCTCTCTACCTCTGCCTTGACATTCTTTCTAAATTGTGGTGCCCAGAATTGGCCACAACACTCCAGCTGAGGCCTGACCAGTGAATTATAGCAACAAATTCAGCTAAAGCAAAGAGGGGACTTTGGGATCAAAATTCTGAGCAGGTCTTGGCTGGCCTCTTCTTTAGTGATACAACAGTATGGAACCTGGTTCCACCATGATTCTGCCCAACGGAGGAGAGGCTGTGAAATATGGGACAGATCGTCAGTCTGTCCACCTCACTCTACATCTTCCATGTCAAGTGGATGGTTCTGTTGGAGCTATGCCCATTCTGCCCTTATAAGGCCTCAATGGTGAGTTGTCTGTTAAGATATGTAAGAATTTGGCTGAGATCACTGGAAAAAAAAACCCCAGAATCTCGGCAGCCTAATCTAATCACTTCCAGGGAGGATCTATTACCTTTGCTCCAAACAAAGCAGAAGATTTTGTAACTTGCTGTTTATTTAGCCCAGGAGAGATGGATCAGGGTAAGTACCATTTAAGCAACATTGTAGATGCTGATAGTCCATCCCAACCGTAAGATCACGGTTGTGGGCGGATGTGGAAAATCCCATCGACTGTGACGTCCTGGTGGATAACAAGTTTTACGAGACTATTGTTGAGTATTTTTCAACTTCCTACCACTTGCAGATCATTTTCTTTGTATCAATAAACATTAATAAAAAAACAAAGATTTTACATGATCTCTGGTAATGCCAGGCATCATCAATGTCATCAGTTTCACTTCCTGTTTTATGCCATTACCAAGGAGTGCCTATGTGAAGGACAGCAGAAACAAATACATTAAGTCTTCACTTAAAGTTGTGGGACTTCAAGTGAAACAACATTAAGCGAATCATGGGATTCGCTTAAATAGGATTCAATGTAAAAGCTGGAGTTAGGTTCGGATATTTCTTGCCTGGAAAGAACAATGTACAAGTTGAAATACTATACCATACATGTGCAGCATTGTGTAGTCCTAGCTGGAATAACATGCAAAATAAAACAAACCAGTGAATATAACAGAAATACTATATAAATTCAAATTAGATAACCTAAACCACCCAAACAAGCTCTGAGTAGCACAGCTTCTGTGTCTCATCCACGGCACTCTCAAAACTCAGCTCAACGTTTTGCTTGCTTTCCTTTCCCAAGTCTAGTAATCCAGAGACCCAGGGTAACGTTGTGAGGACTTGGGTTCAAATCCCACCATGGTAGATGCTGAAAACTTGAATTCAATTAAAAAAAATCTGGGTCAGAATTTTGCCCTCAGCATGTGGGCTTGGCGGGTGTGGAGGGAGGCCAACCACAGCCCTCAATCAGGCCCGGAAGGCAATTTCACGCTGCAGGCCTATTAAGGCCTGCGCAGCGTGAAACATGAGCAGCAGCACTCAGGGCTACCTCTGCGGGCAGGGGGAGGAGGGTGAGGGTGAGCATGAACTTCATGCTCACAGAGTTGCCTCAGGGAGATGAACTGAATTTTAAAAAATTAAAGATTTTATAAATATGATGAAGCATGTCCCCTCATGTGACTCTGTCACACGAGCAGGGACATGTTATTAATGAAAAATAACGGTTTTATTTGATTTTTATTTGCTTTTAGAAACCTCATCCTGCCCGTGGATGAGGTTTCCAAAAAAGTGCAAAGTCCGCTTGGCCTTTTTGCCATTTTCTTTTCTTTTTCTTTTAAACATAAATTCTTTTAATTAACTTTTTAATGACCTTAATAGGCCTTTTAATTGTTGGTGAGTGCGCTGCCAACTCCAGCGTGCGCCTGCCGACCGAAATATCACATGAGTGCGCGATGACGTCAGGACACACGTCTGACATTATTGTGGGTTATTTAATGCTCGGTTGAGTCGGGCATGTGCCAGCCCACTGAGCTAAAAATTTTACCCCTAGAGTTAAAAGTTTGACCACAAAACCCATTGCCAATTGTCATAAAACCCATCTGGTTCACTAATATCCTTTAGGGAAGGAAATCTGCCATTCTCACCTGGTCTGGCGTACATGTGAGTCCGGACCCACAGCAATGTGGTTGACTCTTAAATGCCCTCTGAACAACGGCAATTAGGGATGGGCAATAAATGCTGGCTTAACTGGTGACGCCCACATCCCATGAACAAATATAAAATACCTGTTTCTCTCTCTCTCTCTCTCTCTCTCTCCTTTTCCACAGTCTCTCTGTCTCTCCTTTCCTACTCTGTCTCTGCCTTTCTGTTTCCAGGGCCTGGGCCCCTTCCTGACAGTTTGCAGCGGCTGATCCCCTGTCCCGTAGAGTGCCGCGAAAGAAGCCAGGGCGTGGGGGAGGTGGATGATGGACCCAAGGGGGCAGTGCAAGAAGCCTGGGTGGTCGGCCTTTCCCTCCCCACCAAGTCCTGGTTATTCGCATTTCATCACCTTTTTTTATACATTCACAGGATCAGGGCTTCGCTGGCTGGGCCAGCATTTATTGCCCATCCCTAGTTGCCCTTGAGAAGGTGGTGGTGAGCTGCCTTCTTGAACTGCTGCAGTCCATGTGGCATAGATATACCCACAGTGCTGTTAGGCAGGGAGCTCCAGGAATTTGACCATGCAACAGTGTAGGAACAGTGATATATTTCCAAGTCAGGATGGTGAGTGACTTGTAGGGGACCTTCCAGGTGGTGGTGTTCCCATCTATCTGCTGTCCTTGTCCTTCTAGATGGTAGTGGTTATGGGTTTGGGAGGTACTGCCTAAGGAGCCTTGGTGAATTCCTGCAGTGCATCTTGTGGATGGTACACATTGCTGCTACTGTGCGTTGGTGATGGAAAGAGTGAATGTTTGTGGATGTGGTGCCAATCAAGCAGGCTGCTTTGCCCTGGCCGGCATCAAGCTCCTTGAGTGTTGTGGGAACTGCACTCATCAAAGGAAATGGAGAGTATTCCATCATACTCCTGACTGGTGTCTTGCAGATGGTGGCAGGCTTTAGGGGTCAGGGCGTGAGTTACTCATCGCAGGGTTCCTAGCCTCTGACCTGCTCTTGTAGCCACAGTATTTATATGGCTAGTCCAGTTCGATTTCTGGTCAATGGTGACCTTCAGGATGTTGATAGTGGGGGATCCAGTGATGGTAATGCCATTGAACATTAAGAGGCAATGGTTAGATTCTCTCTTGTTGAAGATGGTCATTGCCTGGCACTTGTGTGGTGCGAATGTTACTTGCCGCTTGTCAGCCCAATCCCGGATATTGTCCAAGTCTTGCTGCATTTGGACATGGACTGCTTCAGTATCTGAAGTGTCACAAATGGTGCTGAACATTGTGCAATCATCAGCGAACATCTGTACTTCTGATCTTAAGATGGAAGGAAGGTCATTGATGAAGCAGCTGACGATGGTTGGGCCTAGGACACTACCCTGAGGAACTCCTGCAGTGATGTCCTGGAGCTGAGACGGCTGACCTCCAACAACCACAACCACCTTCCTTTGTGCCAGGTATGACTGTAGGGGGAGAATTTTCCCCCCGTTAGGGGGGTTGTGCGGAGGCGGGCATGGACCCGATCAGCGCCCCTGATCGAGTCTGCACCGCCATTTTACATGGGTGAACCAATTAAGGCCCACCCAGCGTGACGTGCACCCAGAAGTGCTGAGCACGCCATGTGCAGAGAGTGGGGGAGGGGTGTTCCCTGAGTCGGGGCCTGCACTCTTTTGTGCATGCGTGTGAAAGAGCGCAGAAATCTTCCTGAGGCACAGAGCTGCCTCAGGGAGATTAGTTTAAGTTCCAAAAACTTTAATAAAGAGAAGAAAAAGTTTTAAAATGTGTCCCCTCATGTGAGTATTATATGAGCTGGGACATGTCAATGAACTTTAATGAAAACATTTATTTAATTTATAAACCCTTCATGAAACCTCATCCCACTCGTGGATGAGGTTCCATGAAAAATGCGAAGGCCTGGTCTCTTCACCTGCTCGCCAACATTAAAGTTGGAGGGGCAGCTCATTTTATTAGTTTAATTGATATTTAAATTACCTTAATAGGCCTTTGACATTTCGGCGGGCGTGCAAAATGATGCGCGGTGACATTGGGACACATGCTCGACGTCTTATGCCTCAGCGAGCGGGCTCCCCCCTGCTCACCAAGCTGAAGATTCAGGCCTTGGACTCTAGGACCTGATTGGTGGCTGGCAATTCCCGTCCCTGCCCTACACTCGTGCTCCCAGATTTCAGGCTTTGCTGTCTCCCCGTAGTCTGGGCCTCTGTCGACTCTGTTGGCAGCTCTGACATTAGAAAATTATTATGACACAGCAGTTGGTAAAGGCTGAGTTGTTTAAAGCCCAGAAAGAAACTTGAATAACTGTCATAACTGATATTTTCAACTGGTTTGTTTGAGATGCAGCTCTGAATTCAGGAATAAGATGACGGAGCCTCCCGAGGTTTTTTATATAAAGCTAGATTAAACACTTACTAATTTAACAACAAATTAAACACATGCACATGTCTACAATTTACTACCATAATAACTTTTAAACAAATCCCCAAATTAATCAATCACAGGTAAGTCTTCACCAAGGCAATGATAACGCATAGACTTTAAACAAACATTAGGCAAAGCACCTTTGACCTTACGAATTCAGAATGAGGTTCCTTTCAATTTGTTTCCTTTGCAAACATAGTTTTAGGCTTACAGGCTGGTTAGATCTTAAAAACCTCTGCCCAATCACACAAACTTCTTTCTGTCTATATCTAGCTTGTCCTTTGAATGTAAATTTTCCATTATATCACCAGGCTTGTAATATTACACCTCCTAACACTAATATTTTCATCCCACTAATTTTATTAGTAATATAAACACATTGCTTGGCATCTCCCATCTAGGTGCAAGATTTTACCCATCTTTTGAATGGCTTATTTAACAAATGCAAATTTTCACTTTACCTCCTCCTCCTTACGTTTATCTAAATAACATCTCAAACTACTATACATCAAAGCACCCAGACTAGCTTGTTTTAATCCAGTTAAGATATACACAGACACACGCATGGACGCACACATAGACACAGACCTGCTACAATTCCAATTTAAAAATAATTTCCAAAAACATTATAGACATTAATATCTCTTCATGACATCCCCCTCTCTATCAAAAAATGAACTGTCATAATTTTAAAGGAGAGCTTCATTTTTTAACCCATTTTACACTATCTCCTATACTTAACTATATACTTACACTATTACATTACCAGATGCATGCATTAACATAATATACATACAAATCTTTGGTATCAGCAGAAATCATTCCAGTTCAGTGTCTAGGTTTTTTTAAATGTCCAATTTTCCCTTTAAGCTTCAAACTCTTGATAACACATCTGCAAACAAATTTTCTCTACCAGTAAAATGTATAATCTGTAATTAAATGTTGTAATAATAGACTCCACCTAAAAAGTCTTGCATTTTTGTCTCGAAATTTGTCCAGAAACTTTAAAGGATCGTGGTCTGTATAAACAATTGTTTCTGATGAATTGTTTGCCACATAGATTTCAAAATGCTGCAATGCTAACACCAAACCCAATATCTCCTTTTCAGTCATTGAATATCTTCCCTGTTGTGCATTCAACTTCCATGAAAAATACCCTACCGGTTTTTCAATTCCAATGTCATCCTCTTGTAACAGTACTGCCCTAATGCCTATATCAATTGTGTCAATGGCCAATTTAAATTGCTTGGCATAATTGGGTACTGCCAAAAGTGGTGTGGTAGTTAATATAATTTTCAAACTATCAAATGCCTTCTGACACTCCAGTGCCCACTGAAACTTCTTGTTCCTTTTTAATAGTTTAGTTAGTGGAGCAACCATACAGCTAAAATTTGGTACAAATTTCCGGTAAAACCCACTGATGCCCAGAAATCTCAAAACTTCTCATTTTGTTGTAGGCACTGGGAAATTCATGGTAGCCTTGACTTTCACATCTCTTGGAGCCATCTTACCATGTCCAATGGTATGGCCTAGACACGTAACTTGCGGTTCTGCAAATTTACTTTTAGCCAAGTTCATCACCAAATTAGCTTCTTGTAATCAAGAAAATAATTCTTCCAGATGCTGTAATTGCTCCTCCCATGCCTGACTGAAAACAATCAGATCATCAACATAAACTCCACAATTGCTTAGATCTGCAATTAATTAATTTGTTTGTCAGTCTTTGAAATGTCGCAGGTGCATTCTTCATACCAAATAGCATGACTTTAAACTGATATAGTCCATTTGGTGTCATAAAAGCCGATATGTCCTTTGCTATTTCTGACAACGGTACTTGCCGATACCCTTTTAGCAAGTCAACCTTTGTGTTAAATTTTGATTGTCCCACTTTCTCAATACAATCTTCCAACTGTGGTATCGGATATGAACCTGTATTTGTCACTGCATTCACTTCTCGATAGTCCACACACAGCCTTTGTATTCCATCTGGTTTTGGTACCAGTACAATACATGAACTCCAGTTACTGCAACTAGACTCAATGATATCATTTTGAAGCATAAAATCAATTTCTTTCTGTACTTGTGATAACTTTGCCAGATCGAATCTATAAGGATGTTGCCTTATTGAAGATGCAACCTGTACAGGCACATCATGTATAGCTAAATCTGTTTTCCCCAACTTATTCCCACAAATACGTTTGTGTGACTGCAATAGCTTTTCCAATCATGCTGACACTTGTTTGGAAGATAACTCAATATTTCATTTAAATTTTCAAGCACCCCCATATTATCCAATTTGATTAGAGGAAGATCAATTTCAGAGTCCTGCACTTTTACCACTTTCTCATCATCCATCATCACTAATATCTCTTTTTGTTCCTCTTCCCTATCAAAGTACTTTTTAAGCATATTTACATGACACACCCTCTGCTTCTTTCTTCTTTCTGGAGTATTTATTAAATAATTTACTTCACTCAATTTCTTTTCAATGCTGTAAGGTCTACTAAACTTTGCATTTAATGAATCACCCAGTACAGGTAATGGAACTACCACTGCCCCTCCCAAAACAAAACTGTGAGCTATTGCTTTCTTGTCTGCCTTCATTCTCATTACTTGCTGTGACATTTTTAAATGTTCCCTAGACAACTCACATGCTCTGTTCAATCTTTCCCTGAAATTTGATAGGAGAATAGTTTTTGAATTTTGACCCACCAATTTCTCATGAATCAATTTCAATGGTCCCCTTACCTCATGATCATAAACTAGTTCAAAAGGTCTAAAAGCAGTTGATGCATTAGGAGCATCTCTAATAGCAAATAACAAGAATGGAAAACCCCCATCCCAATCCTGTGGATAATCCTGACAGTGCGCTCTCATCATAGTTTTTAAAGTCAGTGTGTTTGGAATTACAGGGAATGTCTGTTAGAATTATTGGGGTGCAGGAAATGTTCTGGAAGTAAAAGTACTGTGGGTTCTGAGGTTCAAATATCCCTTGGGACTCCGGATGATAAGCTGTTGACTTAAACTTTTTTATCTCCAAACTGTTCATTACTTCCTTAAACAGTTGTGACATTAAATTTGACCCCTGATCTGCTTGTATTTCCTTAGGTAAACCATATCTTGTAAAATATTTAGTTGACTCCCCCACAATCTTCTTGGTTGTAATACTTCTTAAAGAAATCACTGCAGGAAACCTGGGAGACACATCCATTATTGTCAGTAAATACTGATTTCCACTTTTAGCCTCAGGGAGGGGTCCTACACAATCAATCATGACCCAAGTGAAAGGTTCTTCAAATGCTGTTATTGGGATTAAAAGTGCCGGCTTAATCAATGCTGTGGTTTCCCTGTTACCTAACATGTGTGACATGTTCTACAGAATTTGACTACATCCCTATGCAATCTTGGCCAATAAAATGTTCCTGTACTTTTGCCTGTCTTTCTAATTCCTAAATGTCCTCCCATTGGAATTTCATAAGCAATTCTCAGATCTCATTTCTATACCCTAATGGGATAACAATCTGATGTGCCTCCCTCCAGCTTTCATTTGCTGAAACACAATCTGGCTTCCATTTTCTCATTAAAATATCACCTTTAAGGTAATAACATACTAGAATACATTTTGCTTCTGTTTCTGAACAAGCTGTCTGATATACCTGTTTAAATTGCAAATCATTTCCCTGTAACTCCTTGAATTAAACACTTCAACTGAATTGTCCTGTAATCTTTCCTCCTGAATAATATTATTAAACACAGTGTCAGCTATTTTTTAAAAATTCATTGATGGGATGTGGGTGTCACAGGATCACAGAATTGTTACTGCGCAGAAGGAGGCCATTCATCCCATCATGTCTGCACCAGCTCGCCAATTGAGCATCATGACTTAGTGTCATTCTCCTGCTTTTTCCCTGTACCCTTGCACATAGTTTCTATTCAAATAATGACCTATTGCCCTCTTGAATGCCTCGATTGAACCTGCCTTCAACACACTTCCAGGCAGTGCATTCCAGACTCAAACCACTCGCTATGTGAAGAAGTTTTTTTTCACATCACATTTACTTCTTTTGCAAATCACTAAATCTGTGCCTCTCTTTCTCGATCTCTTGACGAGTGGGAACAGTTTCTCCCTATCTACTCTATCCAGCCATCTCATGATTTTGAACACCTCTATCAAATCTCATCTTAGCCTTCTCCTCTCCAAGGAGAACACTCCCAACCTCTCCAATCTATCTTCATAACTCAAGTTTCTCATCCCTGGAGCCATTCTTGTAAACCTCTTCTGCACTCTCTCCAATGCAACCACATCCCAGAAATGGCACCCAGGAATGTGCACAATACTCCAGCTGAGGTCTAACTAGTGTCTTATATGATCCCAGCTGATGTTATTATTGGCAAGTCAGATCCCAGGGTAGAACCTGGCTTGATAGATCCTAACTTTTATTTTTTGTTTAGGAACATAGAGGGTGGCTACTGAACAGAGTCACAGGAGTCAGCTGATGAACTTTTAACAAAATAATAAAACAATTATTAAACAAGAAAGGATGAACTATATTACAATACTCCTTCACCCACAATTATACTTTTACAGAGATATACAGATTTGTAAGGATAACACAAGTTACAAAAGTTATCTTATACTCTAATGTTCACAGTAAGTGCATAATCCATGTAAACCAACAGGCAACCTGTGGTCAGACACACCACATTCTTAAACCAAGATGCCACCCCAAACAGATGCTATGGATCTCTCATCAACTCCCCCCAACCACTTGTCACACTGTGAGCCAACTGGCCTCACTGAACTCCATCTTTTCATGAGGGTGTCAAATCTCCACACTCAAAGAACCCACTTTGGAATCTTTTCCCAAATGACACTTTCTCTTGGATGCCTTCCCCAAGGGTCTACCTCCAGGGTTTTGAACTCTCCTTCTGATGTTCCTCTCCCCTGATTGGCATGTCTGTTCAAGTTTCCTTCCACGCACTTTCTCTCAGGTACTCAGCCATGCCAACAGAACGCCATTGTTTCACATGTCCATAGTAAGGAGTCACCAACCTTTGGTTGTCACCTTGGATCTTCTGGCTCCTTGCAAGCCTATTTTGCTTTAAGCCTGCATCCTGCAGCTTTCTCCCTTTAAGCTTGGAGACTTCCTCTGCTCCTCACTCTTTGACTAGGAGGTCTTCTTGGGACTTTCTTTTTTGCCTTTAGGACCTGCTCCTTCATTTCTGGGACTTTCTCCTGTTCTTATGTGAAATCTGTCCTCTCTGCTGATCCTTCTGCTGTGTCTAGCCTCTCCTGGCTTCAACTGAATTCAACCTGCTTTCAGTTTCTTTGTGTCTGTGGGTCCTTCTCTCTGGACCTCTTTTGCCAGGCAACAACAGAGTTTTTTTTTTCGGTCTTGTGTTTGTTTTAACTGCCCTTCAAGAGCCATAAAACTTCATTAAAATGCAGACATCTTTTAAAGTGAAACTCAAATTTCCCCCTTTCTTAACACACAAATACAGAGTTACAAATTAAACTTAAAGCTAAAACTCATTCCTAGCACCCACAAATGCAAATATAACTTACTTAAACTATCTCTAGTTTGTAACAGTTAGGGAATGGGCAAAGTTTGGGCAAATGGAGTACAATATGGGAATGTGTGAGGTTGTCCATTTTGGCTGGACGAATAAAAAAAATGCATATTATCTAACTTGTAAATTAGAGATTGCAGAGCTTTGAGATGCAGAAGGATTTGGCTGTCCTAGTGCCTAAATCACAAAAGGTTACTACACAGGTGCAGCAAGTAATTAGCAAAGCTAATAGACTGTTATCATTTATTACAAGGGGGATTGAATTCAAGAGTAGGGAGGTTATGCTTCAGTTATACAAGGCATTGGTGAGATCACATCTGGAGTACTATGTACAGTATTGGTCTACTTATTTAAGGAAAGATGTAATGCATTAGAACCAGTCCAGAGAAGGTTTACTAAACTAATACCTGGAATGAGCAGATTGTCTTCTGAGGAAAGGCTGGAGAGGCTAGGCTTGTATCTGCTGGTGTTTAGAAGAGTAAGAGGCAGCTTGATTGAAACATATAAAATCCTGAGGAGACTTGACAGGATGGATGTAGAAGGAATGTTTACTCTTGTGGGAGAATCTAGAACTAGGCGTCACTGTTTAAAAATAAGGGATTGTCCATTTAGGACAGAGATGAGGGGACATTTTTTTCTCTCAGAGGATTGTGAGACTTTGGAATTCTCTTTCCCAAAAGGCAGTGGCCAGGATTTTCCGTGCCCATTGGATTTGGGTGTGTTCAGTGGCATGAGCAGACAATATGGCGCGACTGGTTTCATGATGGCAAGAAACCAGTTCGCAATTGTCTGCTCCACTTGCCACCCCGCCATCGGATGTCAGGAACCTTATTGTAATACATCAGCATATCAATATTAGGCCAGCCTGCTGGAATTGTCCCCACCCTGCACCCCCCAACCCCCACCCCCACCCACTGCTGGATTGTCCGTCCACATTGGCCGAGAACATGCCAACATGTTTCACAACAGCACATAAAAGACATGCACTTGGCAGGGTGCACTTTGCTCGGGACTTCAAGGTTTGTTTACCTACTTTGCTTTGGTCAGCACTAGCAGTCATCAGTGCCAGACTTCACAGACAGCACCACATCACTTTTAGAGGGGCTCACAGCAGGTCTCTACCTACCAGATCAGTCATATGAGGTTTTTCAATTGCTGCAGGGCTAGGGCTTGTTTGGCGAAGGGGCGAAGTGGCCTCAGGCAAGGGAAGAGGCTGCAGGACAAGGGCTGTATTGGGGAAGGAATATAACCAAGGGTGTGTGCGAGGGGCACATGTTGATCTTTGCAAGTGGCCTCAAGATGGTGATGCCTGAGGAGGTAGTCTCCAGAGGAGGTGAGGCCAGGTGGACATGTGAGGGTATGTGTGTGACAATGGGTGGTGATGTCCCTTGAGCTGGCAGTGAGATGCCAGTGAATGTGTGATGGGCTTGAGTGTGTGAGTTTAGAGTGCTGAGATGGTTGCCATACCCTGGTTGCACGGATGAGATCATTCATTCTCTACCTGCATTGGATGGCCAACCTCTTCTGTGCAGCATTGGCATTAATCACCACTGCCATCACCCACCAAGCTGGAGTGGTGATGTTGCTGCCCCTCCTACAGACAGAGTGGGGGTAGAGAACATCACAACAAGCCTCCACAGCATCCAAAGGGCGTTCGAGGGCTGCAGTCTTCTTGCCTTTCTGGGCCATATCTTCTTTGCTGCAGTCCTGGGCTGGAAGCACTGAGTGTGGCTGTACTTTAAATGTGGTGCCTGGCATGATGAAGTGGCGAGGTGATGGCGTGGCAGGCAAATTGGAGCCCGCCTAGCATGGGAATGGCGTGTTTCCCTGGAATGCATAAATAATGTGGTGGGTTGGGGACAGTACGGCATGAAAACCCAGCATCACGGCGGGTAAAATGTCATTTCACTTTTTACTTAATGCAAATCTGGAATGATTCCACCCTGTGTCTTTGAATATCTTTAAAGCAGAGGTAGATAGATTCCTGAAAAGCAAGGGGGTGAAAGGTTATCGGGAGTAGGCAGGCATGTGAAGTTGAGGTTAAAATTAGATCAGCCATGATCTTATTGAATGGCGGAACAGGCTCGAAGGGCCAAGTGGCCTACTCCTGCTCATAATTCGTATGTGCTAGCTGTAAAGTTCTTTGGGATATCCTGAAGTCACTGAAGGTGCTATGTTAATGAAAGTATTTCTTTTTACATGTAGTCACTATTAAAATGTAGGAAATGCAGCAGCAAATTTGTGCACAGCAAGTTCCTGCAAACAAAAATGAGATAATGACCAGATAATATATTTTAGCGACTTTGGTTGAGGAATAAACATTGGCCTGAACACCAGCCTGGGATAGCTCTCCAGATGTTCTTTGAGTATTGCCATGGGGTCTTTTACGTCCAACTGAGAGGGACGATGAAACATTGCTTCAATGTCTAATTCAAAAAACAGCACCTCTGACAGTGCAGCCCTCCCTCAGTATTGGAGTGCCAACCTGAATTATGTGTTGAACTCTCTGAGTTGGGGCTTGAACTCAGAACTTTCTGATTCAGTGGCAAAAATGTGTATCATGTTGTAATGTATCCAACTTAGCAGTGCTTCATGCTGACATTGAGGTCTTACCAGCATTGATATACCTCAACAAAAATTTTTACTGAAAAATCCTGTTTGTAACCTCTTGGTTCAGTGACATAAGTGATGTGGAGATACATCATTGCTTCACTTGGTCATGTCACAGTGACCTACACACAAACACTCATCTACCCACACCCACGCACACACACACACACACACAGATACACAGTTTTCCTGGGTGTATCCTTGACAAATTAGAAAAGAATGTTCACTCAATTTGTTCTCTGAACATTGACTTTATATTTCTTTACAGAAACCCTCTTGCCTCCAATAAATGCATATTTTGCAGCGGGTATGACAATAATCAACCCATGTTTATGTCTTCTAAATTAACAACCGGACCTTAAAAATTGCTCTAAATTTAAATTGTTTGGGTTTATTTAAAATACAACTAATGTTCTGAAACCAATTTGGATTTTAGCTGGAATTATCCTTGAGCATCTCATGCTTATCAAATGCCATTCTGTACAGGCACTTAAATTAATTGTAGCTAGGTGTTGAAAGTATTGAGGTCTAAAGTACACCAGGGGCACTTTGTAACACAAAAGCAAAATACCTTGGATGCAGGAAATCTGAAATATGAACAGAAAATTCTGGAAATACCCATCAGGTCTGGCAGCATCTATGGAGAGCAAAGCAGATTTAATAGGATGGATTTTTCAGAGGGCCTTGGAATCCTGCTGCTAAGTCCAAAAGCAGGAGGCAACACTGCTCTGGTGGGCACCTGGATCCGAAGGTGAATCTTGCTGGCGCTGAGGCTGCCATCCAATTGAGGATGATGGTCTGCACCCTAGCACTGCCAGCCCATTCAGAGAGCCTGTAGTTCAGCAGCTGTAACAGCATCTCTGATGGAAATGGCCATTGCTGAGGCTGCAACACTAGGGAAGAGGGTGCCTTTGAAGAGCAGGTAGATTTTGGGGAAGAAGCAAGGGCCAGACATACAGGTCCTGGCAACCAGCCATTGGTTGTGGTGCACCGGCAGAGCCATTCTGTGGGGATGGCCAATGCCACTATGTGGCCCTACATGGGCCATGAAGCGTGGTGGTGGGTTCTTCCGACATGGGCAAAATGTCCACGGGAGTGAGAATTTGACCATTAAGTGACTCAACTGAGTGCTTGATGGGTGGTTGAGCTGCTGGGAGCCCACTGGTGGCAATAAATCATGGTGGCAAGAAGACATCGGGCTTCCTTCATGACGCCTACCCACACCAGATTGCCGCCATCTCCAATGAGCTGTGAAAATTCAGCTCCTTCTGTTTCTCTCTCCAAAGATGATCCCAGACCAGCTGAATATTTCCAGCATTTTCTGTGGTTAATTCCTCTTTGTTATACCTTTGTTGACACTGCATTGAATTTACGCCTACAGAGAGGGAAAAGTACCACCTGCAGTATGTCTTCCTCCACTCAGTTTAGGGATCTGATCCATGCTGATTCCAAATTTACACAACTTTAAAGGTGGTACACAGTCAAAACTGCTTTGCACCGTAGCTAAGTTTATAGTGTAAATGTGCCCATTGCAAACTCCAACTGCTATTGATAAGCAAAAATGAGAAACGGTGCCTATTTTGGGAGCAATGGACTCAGGCTTCATGCTAAAATCAAACTTCATGGTGTTGCAGAAAAAGAGCTTGTTTTTCTCTGTCCCCTTTAAATTCTGCAGTTTTAATGCCAGTGTTCAACTTGCCGTATTTTATTAGAGATTCTGTAGATTTGACGATGAAGAATGCAGTTCCTTTATGTGTCCCATGTGCCTCTTAATTGCCTATTTTGTGCTGTTAATTGTTCTCATTAACAGAAAAGACTCTGGTTTAAAAGCCAAGCCCATTGGAGAAGGCCTTGTGTCGCACTGAGGCTTTATCTGTGTTTTATGAGGAAAATGTTGCAATGTGACATTTTAAAATTGCCAGTTTTGTGTAGATTTATGCACAACAGTACTATTTCAGTTGACTTCCTTTCTCTATATTAAAATAAAAAGGTATGCTCCTAAGGGAATTCACTCTTGGATAAATTTTATCAGTGAATATTGTTGAGTTTTCTACAATTGCTGTGTATACTGAGAATTTGGGAGCAAAGGTCAACTATAGGCACAATTTCCCATTCAATTTTAATTGATGAAAAATTTAGGAGGTTCTTTTTGATTCAAAAGATATCTTACTGTCAAGATAAGTTCTGTGCTGGGAGCGCTAGTCCATAAAATCTACTTCTGTTTTTATCAGGTGACCAGGGAGTGAACTGAGAATGTGCAGCTTACAAGCTTGTATATCCTGATTCGCTCTAGAGGGAGTAAGAGAGCTGTAAGTAACCTTGGTTGTGCTGCAAAATTACGTCTCATTTGTATAAAACATTGGCGGGAATTTTCCCAGCCCCAGGGTGGTGGACTTGGAGAGGGTGGAATGGGGAGGAGAAGGGAGAAGGAGGAGGGGTGGAGGAGAGGAGTGGAGGGGGAGAGGGTAGAGTGCAGGGAGGTTGGGAAAATAGTAGGGAATTGTGTTGGGTTGGCTCCTTGTCATACTCCTGCTGCTGAAGATATCATTCCAGTGCCCATAGTAAAAATGAAAGTTAGATATTCACAGTTTACTTTCATCATTGATACAGCTCAGAACGAGAGAACATGAAATCCATAAGTCACATTCCCTTATGCAAAACTGTTAAACTGACAAGTTATTCAAATAACACTATTCCAATGTTAGCTAAAGTTAGGGTGGAATATGATGATGCATCCTATTACTTGCCATTGGTAGTAGTAGGAGGGAACTAAGTCCTAATGGGAAGGAATTGGCTATGGAAAATATGGATAAACTGGGCTGAGTTATTTACAGTAGGGATGAGTAAGAGTATATCTGTCATTGAGGAAGTGCTAGAAATTGCTGAAGCATTTCATATGTAGAAATGAACTAATTGTAGATAATGGCTGCCTCCTGTAGGGTTTAAGGTTCACTGTTTTGCTAAGATTTAGAGAGAGATTAGAGGAACTTCATCAGGAGCACTCAAGGGGAGTCCGTGTGAAGGCAATAGCAAGAAGCTATTTTTGGTATCCAAAGGTAGATAGAGATATACAAGAGTAGGTGAAAAGTTGTGAAGTGTGTTTCAGAATGAGAAATGATCCAACCAAGGTTCCTTTCATTCCATGGTCAAACACAAAAATCATAAGAACGAGTATATGTTGATATCTTTGAAGTAGATGTAAAAATAATAGGGTAGTAATAGTGGGGGATTTCAACTTCCCCAACATTAATTGTGATAGGTTTAGAAGGAACGGAATTCTTAAAATGCATCCAGGAGAGCTTTTTAAGTCAGTATGTAGAAGGTCCTACAAGAGAGGGGGCGGCCCTGGACTTAATTTTAGGGAATGAAGTTGGGCAAGTGGTAGAGGTATCAGTTGGGGAGCATTTTGCAGATAGTGATCTTAACTCCATTAGATTCAAGTTTGTTATGGAAAAGGACAAGGATGGGCCAGAAATCAGAGTTCTAAATTGGGGGAAGGCCGATTTTAATTAGATCAGATATGATTTGGCCAGAGTGGACTGGGACCAGCTACTTTTAGGTAAATCTGCATCAGAGCAGTGGGACTCATTCAAGAAGGAAATAGGGAGAGTACAGGGCCAACACATTCCAGTAAAGGCAAGGGTGGGACCAACAAATCCAGGGAACCTCGGATGTCGAGGGATATGCAGGATTGGATAAAGAGAAAAAGGGAGGCTTATGGCAGATATTGAGGGCTCAAAATAGCGGAAGCCCCAGAGGAGTATAGAATGTGTAGGGGGGAACTTAAAAAGGAAATTAGGAGAGCAAAAAAGGGGCATGAAAAAATATTGGCAGGTAAAATAAAGAGAAATCCAAAGTTTTTTACAAGTACATTAAGAGTAAGAGGATAACTAGGGAAAGAGTAGGACCCATTAAGGATCATAGTGGTAATATGTGTGTGGAGCTGGAAGACTTAGGCAGGATTCTAAATGAATACTTTGTGTCGGTGTTCACAAATGAGAGGGACAACATGGTTATGGAAATCAGACAGAAGGACTGTGATATAATTAAAGAAATTAGCATAGAAAGGGAAGAGGTTCTAAGTGCTCTGGCAGGCTTAAAAGTAGATAAATCTCCAGACCTGGATGAAAGGTATCCCAGGCTGTTGAGTGAGGCAAGAGAGGAGCTGGCAGGGGCGCTGGCAATAATTTTCAATACCTCTCTGACCACAGGAGAGCTGCCAGAAGACTGGAGGACAGCCAATGTGGTATCGTTATTCAAGAAGGGAGGAAGGGATGAACCAGGGAACAACAGGTCAGTCAGTCTAACCTCAGTGGTGGGGCAACTATTGGAAGCAATTCTGTGGGACAGAATTAATCTACACTTGGCGAGGCAAGGATTAATCAAGGACAGTCAGTATGGTTTTGTTAAGGGGAGGTCATGTCTGACCAATTTGATTGAATTTTTCGAAGAGGTGACCAGGTGTGTAGATGAGGGCAATGCACTTGATTTAGTCTACTGGGACTTCAGCAAGGCTTTTGATAAGGTCCCTCATGGGAGACTGATAACGAAGGTAAGCGCCCATGGGATTCAAGGCAATTTGGCAAATTGGATCCAGGCTGAGTGGCAGGAAGCAGAGGATGCCTTTGTCCAGTGGGGTTCCACAGGGATCGGTGTTGGGTCCCTTGCTGTTTGTGGTATATATAAATGATTTAGTCTTGAATATAGGAGGGTTGATCAGTAAGTTCGCAGATGACACAAAAATTGGTGGGGTGGTAAATAGTGAGGAGGATAGCCTTAAATGACAGGAGGATATAGACAGGCTGGTCAGATGGGCTGATCAGTGGCAAATGGAATTTAATCCGGTGTGAGGTGATGTACTTGGGCAGGACAAACAAGGCACGGGAATACACGATGAATGGTAGGACCTTGGGAAGTACCAAGGATCAGAGGGACCTTGGTGCACATGTCCACCAGTTCCTTAAGGTAGCCGGACAGGTAAATAAGGTGGTTAAAAAGGCATATGGGATACTTGCCTTTATTAACCAAGGCATAGAATATAAGAGCAGAGAGGTTATGCTGTAACTGTATAAAATGCTGGTTAGGCCACAGCTAGAGTATTGGGTGCAATTCTGGAATCTGCATTATAGAAAGGATGTGATTGCACTGGAGAGAGTGCAGAGGAGATTTACCAGGATGTTGCCTGGGCTGGAGAGCTTTAGTTATGAGGAGAGATTGGATAGACTGGGATTATTTTCCATGGAGCAGAGGAGATTGCGGGGGGACATGATTGAGGTGTATAAAATTATGAGGGGCACAGATAGGGTAGACAGGAAGGAACTTTTCCCCTTGGTGGAGGGATCAATAATCAGGGAGCATAGATTTAAGGTAAGGGGCAGGAGGTTTCGAGGGGGTGTGAGGAAGAATTTTTTCACCCAGAGGATGGTGGGAATCTGGAACTCATTGCCTGAAAGGGTGGTAGAGGCAGAAACCCTCATAACATTTAAGAACTATTTGGATGTGCACTTGCGATACCATGGCATACAAGGCTATGGGCCTTGTGCTGGAAAATGGAATTAGAACAGTTAGGTACTTGTTTGACCGGTGCAGACTCGATGGGCTGAAGGGCCTTTTACTGTGCTGTAGACCCCTATGACTCTATGGATAGGAAAAAGTAGCTTGTTCTGGTCAAAAGCCAAATCAAGTGGATAAATGTTGAATCTATGCCCAGTTCTCCAAGTGCCAAAATTTGAGAAATTGGGTTGCAATTTATGGCATGCCAGAGGTATTAGTATTAGATAATGGTCTACAGTTTATGTCAGAAGAGTTTGAAATATTTCTGAGTAAGAATGCTGTCAAACACACTCTAATACCACCATATCACCCATCTTCAAATAATGCTGCAGAAAGAAGTGTACTGATTGTGAAGAGGTCTTTTTTTATTCATTTATGGGATGTGGGCATCGCTGGCTAAGTTAAGCATTTATTGCTCATCCCTAATTGCCCTTGAGAATGTGGTGGTGAGCTGCCTTCCTGAACCGCTGTAGTCCATGTGGTATAAGTATACCTACAGTGCTGTTAGGAAGGCAGTTCCAGGATTTTGACCCAGCGACAGTGATGGAATGGCGATGATATATTTCCAGGTCAGGATGATGAGTGGTGTTCCCATGTACCTGCTGCCCATGTCCTTCTAGATGGTAGCAGTCCTGGGTTTGGAAGATGCTGCCTAAGGAGCCCTGATGAGTTTCTGCAGTGCATCTTGTAGATGGTACACACTGCTGCCACTGTTCGTCAGTGGTGGAAGGAGTGAATGTGGAAGGGGTGTTAATCAAGTGGGCTGCTTTGTCCTGGATGGTGTCCAGCTTCTTGAGCGTTGGTGGAGCTGCACTCAACCAGGCAAGTGGAGAGCATTACAAAACACTCCTGATTTGTGCCTTGTAGGTGGTGGACAGGCTTTGGGGAGTCAGGAGGTGCAATACTTGCCACAGGATTCTTAGCCTCTAAACCACTCTTGTAGCTACAGTAGTTCTATGGCTAGTCCAGTTCAGTTTCTGGTTAGTGGTAACCCCCCAGGATGTTGATATTTGGTGATTCAGCAATGGTAATGCCATTGAATGTCAAAGGGCGATGGTTAGACTTTCACTCATTGGAGATGGTCATTGCCTGGCACTTGTGTGGCGCGAATATTACTTGCCATTTGTCAATGCTTTGCAGAAGTATTTGCTGCATGATAAGCTAAGCAGAAATTTGCATGCTTCTGTTCAACACAGGCGAGACAATTTTCTGTTCTCTTGCAGAATAACACCACAGTCTACAACAAGTTGCTCACTTTATGAGTAGTGTTTAAACATGATCCTAGGACTTTGTTTAGTTTGTTAAGTCTGATGACATGAGTTTCCTGGGGGGAAGCAGTTGCATAGTGCTAATGTAGATGCAGGAAGGATATTCCCGATGGTGGGGGAGTCCAGTACCAGGGGTCACAGTCTGAGGGCATGGGTAGACCATTAAGGACTGAGATGAGGAGAAATTTCCTCACCCAGAGAGTGGTGAGCCTGTGGAATTCACTACAACAGAAAGCAGTTGAGGCCAAAACATTGTATGTTTTCAAGAAGGAGTTAGATATAGCTCTTGGGGTGAAAGGGATCAAAGGATATGGGGAGAAAGTGGGAGCAGGCTATTGAGTTGGATGATCAGCTATGATCATAATGAATGGCGGAGCAGGCTCGAAGGGCCGAATGGCCTACTCCTGCTCCTATTTTCTATGTTTCTATGTTTTCTATGTCACTAGACCAGAGGCCCAGGCTAATGCTCTGGGGGCACAAATCTCACTACAGCAGCTAAATTAAATTATTAAATCTGGAATTAAAAACTAATTATTGTAATGGTGACCATGAAACCATTGGGAAAGGGGCTTTTAATTAGCTTATATTGGTTTTACAAAAGAGAATAAAGGGAGTCAGCTGGAACACTGTTAGGAGGCAGAGATTTGTAAGGCTGCATCCTGTGAATAAACCTACTATCAAGGAAAAGAATTGAAACCATTGTCGATTGTCCTAAAAACCCAAATGGTTCATTAATTCCCTTTAGGGAAGGAAATCTGCTGAACTTACCTGATCTGACTTACATGTGACTCCTGAACCACAGTAATGGGGTTGACTCTTAACTACCCTCTGTTTTGGCCTAGTAAGTCACTTAGTTGTATCAAACCGTAATGAAATCTAAAAGGAATGAAACTGGATGGATCATAGATGCCAGTCTTCAGCCAATTTGATTAATTCCATGTGATATCAAGGAACAGCTGAAGGCACTGGATTCTGCCAAGGCTATGGGCTCTGACAACATTCCGACAATAGTATTGTCTACTTGTGCTCAAGAACTAGCTGCAGCCTTAGCCAAGCTGTTCCAGCACAGTAACAACACTGGCATCTACCCAGATATGGAAAACTGCCCAGGTGTGTCCTGTCCACACAAAGCAGCCCAAATCCAATTTGGCCAGTTACCACCCCATCAGTCTACTCTTGATCATCAGCAAAGCGATGGAAGGAGTCGTCGACAGTGCTATCAAGTGGCACTGACTCAGCAATAATCTTCTCACTGATGCTCAGTTTGGGTTCCAGCCAGGGCCACTCAGCTCCTGACCTCATTACAGCCTTAATCCAAACATGGACAAAAGACCTGAACTCAAGGGGTGAGGTTTGAGTGGCTGCCTTTGACATCAAAGAAGCATTTGACCGAGTGTGCTATCAAGGATCCCAAGTAAAACTGAAGTCAATGGGAGTCAGGGGGAAACCTCTCCACTGTTTGGAGCCATCCTACAACAAAGGTATGTGGTTGTTGGAGGTCAATCATCTTAGTCCCAGGGCATCACTGCAGGAGTTGCTCAGGATAGTGTCCTAGGCCCAACCATCTTCAGCTGCTTCATCAATGACTTTCCCTCCATCACAAGGTCAGAAGTGGGGATGTTTGCTGATTATTATACAATGTTCAGCAACATTTGTGACTCCTCAGGTACTGAAGAAGTTCATGCCCATATGCATGTGTTGAACAGAAATATGGAAATTACTGCCTAGCTTGTCATGCAACAAATATTTCTGCAAAGGGCTGACAAGTGGCAAGTAACATTTGTGCCACACAAATGCCAGGCAATGACCATCTCCAACAAGTGACATTCAATGGCATGACTATCGCTGAATCCCCCACTATCAATATTCTGGGAGTTACCATTGACCAGGAACTGAACTAAACCAGCCATATAAATACTGTGGATACAAGAGCAGGTTAGAGGCTGGGAATCCTGCGGTGATTAACTCACCCCCTGACTTCCCAAAGCCTGTCCACCATCTACAAGACAGAAGTCAGGAGTGTGTTGGAATATTCTCCACTTGCCTGGATGAGTGCAGCTCCAATGACACTTAAGAAGATTGACACCACCCAGGACAAAGCAGCCCGCTTGATTGGCATCCCATCCACTACCTTCAACAACCACTCCCTCTACCACCAACGCACAGTAGCAGCAGTGTGGACCATCTACAAGATGCACTGCAGCAACTCATCAAAGGTCCTTCAACAGCACCTTCCAAACTCGCAACCTCTACCATGTATAAGGACAAGGGTAGCAGATGTATGGCAATACTACACACCATCCTAACTTGGAAATATATCGCCGTTCCTTCATTGTCGCTGGGTCAAAATCCTGGAAATCACTCCCTAACAGCACTGTGAGCCTAACATAGTCATATTCATCGAGTCCTACCTTACAATGTCCCAGACACCACCATCACCAACCCTGGGTATGTCCTGTCACACTGGCAGGACTGACCCACCGGAGGTGGCAGCACAGTGTTATACAGTCGGAAAGGAGTTTACCTGGGAGTTCTCAACATTGACTCTGGACCCCATGAAGTCTCATGACATCAAGTCAAACATGGGCAAAGAAACATCCTGCTGATTATCATCTACCGCCCTCCCTCCCCCCTCCACCTCAGATGATGAATCTGTACTCCTCCATGTTAAACACCTTTGGAAGAAGCACAGAGGGTGGCAAGGGCACAGAATATATTCTGGTTAGGGGACTTCAATGTCCATCACCAATAGTGTTTCAATAGCACCACTACAGACTGAGCTGGCTGAGTCCCAAAGGACATAGCAGCATTGTATGTGGAACATTCCTTGTTCCAGTTCTACTCAGGCCCCCTCCCACAACTCTTTTTTTGGTGCATCAATGACTGTATCAGTACTGCTTCATGCTATCGCCTGGTCTTAGAAAAAAATTATTGATTTTGCTTCCAATTTCCGCCCCTCTCTCATCTTCAAATGGTCCATCTCTGACACTTCCCTTCCCTTCCTTGACCTCCCTGTCTCCATTTCTGGTGATGGGCTGTCTGGCAATATTCATTACAAGCCCACCAACTCCCACAGCTTTCTTGACACAGCTCCTCACACTTTGCTTCCTGTATAGACTCCATCACATGCTCCCGGTTCCTCTGCCTCCATCACATCTGTTCAGATGATGCCACCTTTCAAAACAGTGCTGGTATGTCTTCCTTTCTCCTTAGCTAAGGTTTCTCCCCTACTGTGGTTGACAAAGCCTTCAACAGTGTCCGACCCATCACCCGCGCCTCCCTCCCAGAATCATGAAAGGGTCCCCCTCACTCTCACTTCACCCCGCCAGCCTCCGCATTCAAAGGATCATCCTCCACCATTTCCACCAACTCTAGCATGATGCAACCCCCAAACACATCTTGCCCTCAACCCCCATCAGCATTCCATGAGGACCATTCTTTCCAATGACACCTTGGTTCACTCCTCCATCACCCCTAGCTCCTCATCCCCTTCCCACAGCACCTCCCATTCAATCGCAGAAGAGGCAACATCTGTCCCTTTATCTTCTCCCTCCTCACTGTTCAAGGCCCCAAATACTCCTTTCAAGTGAAGCATTACTTCACTTGCACCACTTTCAATTTGACCACTGTATTCGCTGCTCCCAATGTGGTCTCCTCTACACTGGGGAGACTAAACGTAGACTAGTTGACCATAATGTGGAACACCTTCGCTCAGTCCGCAAGCATGATGCGGATCTTCCTGTCACTTGCCATTTCAACATGCCATCCTGCTTTCATGACCACATGTCTATCCTTGGTGTAATGTTGCAGTGAAGCCCAATGCAAGTTGGAGGAACAGTACCTCATCTTCCGATTAGGTACTCTACAGCCTTCCAGACTTAACATTGAGTTCAACTTCAAACCATGAACTCTCTCCTCCTCTCTACTCCTTCCTTAACCCTTTTTTTCAAAATTTAAATTTAAATTTTTATTATGTATTTATTCATTTTTATTTATCTATCCAATTTTTAAAATCCTTTTCCCCCAACCATCACCCCCACAACAGGGCCATCTGTCATTTGTTTCTAGGTTGTGCTTTCAAAGAGCGGTCACCCTTGTTTTGCTATTAACACATTATGCCACGATGAGCACCGTCTTTGGTCCTTACCACTACCATTAACGCTCCCTTTGTCCTCTGTCCATGACATCCTTGTCAAATTTCCCCTTTGTGCCTGACCTTTCTATCTTGCTTCACTTGCTCCACCCCATCTAAAACAGTATAAAATCCATCATATTTCTACTTCTCTTTGACTCTGAATAAGTCATACGGACTTGAAACATTAACTGTTTCTCCTTCCACAAATGCTGCCAGACCTTCTGAGCATTTCCAGCATTTTCTGTTTTTATTTCCGATTTCCAGTGTCCACAGTATTTTGTTGTCATCAACATAGCGGCTAGGCTGGGTCTGCTACAGGTGGTGAGGGAATTGATAAGACGATACCCTCCATCGTGTTGTGTGGCACTATTACTGTGCTAAATGGGATAGCTTTTGAACAGATATAGCAACTCAAAACTGGGCATCCATGAAGCATTGTGAACCATCAGCAGCAACAGAATTGTATTCAACCACAATCTCCAACCTCATCACCAAACATACCCCTGACTACCATCACCATCAAGCCAGGGATCAACCTGGTTCAGTGAAGAGTGTAGGAGGACATGCCAGGAGGAGGACCAAATGTCAGACTGGTGAAGCTACAACACAGGAGTACTTGCATGTCAAACAACAGAAGCAGCATGCTACAGAGTTAAGTGATCTGAGATCTGTAGTCCTGCCACATTCGGTCATGAATAGTGGTGGACAGTAAACAACTAACGGCAGGAGGAGAAGGATCCATAAATATGTCTATCCCCAATGATGGGGTGCCCAGCACATCAATGCAAAAGACAAGGCTGAAGCATTTGTAACAACCTTCAGCCAGATGTGCCGAGCAGATGATCCATCCCAGCCTCCTCCTGAGGTCCCCAGCATCACAGATGCCGGTTTTCAGCCAATTTGCTTTACTCCTCTTGGATATCAAGAAATGGTTGAAGGCAATGAATACTGCAAAAGCTATTGGCTCTGACAACATTCTGGCAACAGTACTGAACACATGTGCTCCAGAACTAGTTGCGCCCCTAGCCAAGCTGTTCCAGTACTGCTATAACATTGGCATCTTACCCTACAATGTGTCAAATTGTCCAGGTATGTCCTGTCCACAAAAAGCAGGACAAATCCAACTTGGCCAATTCCATCTCATCAGCCTACCCTTGTTCATTAGAAAAGTGATGGAGGGATAATTGACAGTGCTATCATGCGGCATTTGCTCTGCTCGCTGATGATCAGGTTCCGCCTGGGTCACTCAGCTCCTGACCTCATTAAATCCTTGGTCCAAATATGGACAAAAGAGCTGAACTCAGGAGGTGAGGTAAGAGTTGTAGTATAAGGATCTGGCACATATAGGGTTAACATAAGACTGAGTACAGTACTGCTTGCACAGTGATATAAAAGAACAGATGACCTGCACCTAGGGTCAGTCTAGTGTTGGAGAGAGCGGTGTGCACAAGCAAGCATGGAAACAGTTCCTGGCTTGAACCCTTTACTGTAGATATGTACATGGTTCTTGTAGTTAATAAATACATACAGTTAACCTACCGAACACTATGAAGACTTCATTAAGACCTACCAAATGGTATCCAACACCCTACAAGAAAAGTGACTGCCCTTGACATCAAGGCAGAATATGACCGTCTGTGGCATCAAGGAGCTTTAACAAAACTGAAGTCAATGGGAATCAGAGAGAAAACTCTTGACTGGTTGGAATCATACCTAGCACAAAGGAAGATGGTTGTAGTTGTTGAAGGTCAAACATCTTAGCCCCAGAACATTGCTGCATGAACACCTCAGGGTAATGTCCCACGCCCAACCATCTTCATTTGATTCATCAATGCCATTCCCTTGATCAAAAAGTCGAAGTTGGATGTTCACTCATGATTGCACAATGTTGAGCACCACTCGTGACTCCTCAGATACTGGTGCAGTCCCTGTCCATATGCAGCAAGACCTAGACAACATTCAAGCTTGGGCTTATAAGTGGCAAGTAACATTCGTAGCTCACAAGTGCCAGACAATGACCATTTCCAGCAAGAGAGAATCTAACAATCTTCCCTAGAAATTCAATGGCATTACCATCACTGAACCTCCCACCATCAACATCCTGGCGGTTGCTCAGAATCTGAACTGGACCTGCCATATAAATACTGTGGCTACAAGAGCAGGTTGGAGGCAGGGAATTCTGCAGCAAGTAATTCACCTCCTGAGTCCTCAAAGCCTGTCCACCATCTACTAGGAACAAGTCAGGATTGTGATGGGATACTCTCCACTTCCTTGGATGAGCACAGCTCCAAAAACACTCAAGAAGCTCGACACCATGCAGGACAGACCAGCCCACTTGATTGTCACCACCATAAATATTCAATCCCTCCACCACTGATGCACAGTGACAGCATTGTGTATCATCGACAAAATGCACTGCAGCAACTCACCAAGGCTCCTTCAACAGTACCTTCTGAACCCATGACCTCCACCACCTAGAGAGACAGGGGAGCAAACACATAGGAACACCACCACCTGCAAGTTCCCCTCCAAGCCACACACCATCCTGACTTGGAAATGTATCACCGTTCCTTCATGTCGCTGGGTCAAAATCCTGGAACTCCCATCCTAACAGCATTTTGGGTGCATCTACAGCATCTGGGCTGCAGCGGTTCAAGAAGGCGGCTCCCTACCACCTTCTGAAGGGCAATTAGGGATGGACAATAAATGCTGGCCTAGCCAGCGACGCCCATATCCTGTGAAAGAATTTTTAAAAATTCTTAAGAAGATAAGAAATAATAGGCCATTTGGATCTTTGAGCCTGCTCCACCATTCAACAAGATCATAGCTGATCCTCTGCTCAACTCCAATTTTGCCAATTATCTGATGGCCCATAATTCCCTTAGTACCCAAAAATCTATCAACCTATATCTTGAATATACTCAACTGCTAAGTATCCATAACACTCTGGGGTAGAGAATTCCAAGGATTTGGCTCCTTATCAGTGCCTCCTGTCTATACCACCAGACTAGCCCCTGCCCTGACAAAGGTATCAAGGGATACCCTTGGTGGGAAGGGATTTGGATTCTGATTTAACTGCAGGTACAAATTGGATTGTGCTTCATCAAAATTCAGAACAACAATCCTTTATTAAAGGGGTGTGAAATCTTCCATTTACCAAAGTAAGAATCCTGCAGCACCTCCGAATGAGTTTGCCAAATAGCATTGAATTAAAACAACTTATGCTGTGGGCTAAAGCTCATTTGCAACTAACTAGATTGATTCAGAGAAGACACTTGTGCTGACAAAGAAGAAAGATTTCACTCAACTTTCAGATGAGATGTTATGTTGTCAGTTATGGTGGGGATCTGACATAATGCTATCTGAAGAAGAGCAGGGTGGTTCCTTGATGTTCAGGCTAATGTTCATTCCTTGCAATAAATACTATAAAAACAGGTTAAGTGCTGTTTGCTGCATTTACCTACAAAACAACAGTGAATACTTTTCAAAACATT
Source organism: Carcharodon carcharias (assembly GCF_017639515.1). Classification (NCBI taxonomy): domain Eukaryota; kingdom Metazoa; phylum Chordata; class Chondrichthyes; order Lamniformes; family Lamnidae; genus Carcharodon; species Carcharodon carcharias. Next base: position 120,621,229 of record NC_054481.1, on the reverse strand, counting down.
TAACTGGCTGTGAATCACTTCTGGATGTTTTAAGGATGTGAAAGATGTTATAGCAATGTATGTTCATCCAAATTCTCCCTACTTTCTCTATCAAAACCCCATATAATTTTAACATCCATTTTATCTGAAATGCCCATGATCTTCCAAGGCATAACTCCCATAATCATATATTGGGTCCCACTGAAGACTACGGCCATGGGAACTCCAGACATAGCTTTGCAATGATGGCCTTTTAGATGGTGAGCAGGGGCTCCATCTCCAAAAGATCATCTCACAAACAGAAATTAAATAGGGAATACAGAATAAACTTTTGTACCTAGAGATTGATGAGAATGTGGAACTTACATCCATAGAGAGTTGTTGCATTTAACAGGAGGTTGGATAAGTGTATCAGGAAGAAGGGAATACAGAATCAAACTGATAGAGCTAGATGGGAAAGGATGGGAGGAGCCTAAAGCAGAGCATAAATGCTGGCATGGACTGTTTGGTGTTTCTGTGCTGTACATTCTATAAAATACTCAAGTCCCAGGATAGGTTCTGTCTGTACCCTGCCTGTCCCCATTGAAGTTATGGTGAAAGTGTACCAGAATGGCTGTGAACATTCATGGCTAAAGCCATTAAAAATCTTTATCCTTTGCGACCAACTTCAATGTTACAGCCTTTCTTGTCACGGTTCATTTTATTAATACTAATATGGCCAGTGCTCCTCTAAATTTTTTCTTGTTCTTCCTAAACTCCATGCTCTATCCTTGCTTTATTGAAATCAAAACTCATTTCACCCATCCCTTACCTCATCTCATTCTTTCTCAGGACCTCAAAACAATGGATTTCCTTCCCAGTCTTCTAAAAACCTAAGCAACAAATGGAATCACACAGGTGCAGTAGGAGGCACTCTTCCAAAGCTGGGGGTTTTGTGACATTGATGGCTTTAGTCTTCTTTGAATCTTGGCATTTCAGACTTCAGGGTTCCTCACCCACACTGGGAACCTAAAACATAAATACACCATTGGCATACTTCACCTTAAGAAATATAAAATTTACAAATAAAAGGATTTTAAAAGTCCCTCGTTTGATGCCACCTAATCACTTTTTGATTTATCTTGTTGTCCCTCTAATGCTTGTCAAATGTTCCATTATCCTGAATATTGTCTTAACCCTTTACTTCAGTTTATCAGTTGAAACAAATACTTCAAGAAGGAAAAGGAACCTGCTAAGTAATCAAGAAAGAAGTTGGAAATTCAAATTTGTTCTATCGCTTGAAAACATCTTTGTGAGATCAGGCGATGTGCATCTTTGCAAGATTGAGGCCTAGATATTCTTTTGTACTTGTTAGGCCATGGTCTTCAGCCAATGGTTGAAAGTTGCAGGCTGATGAACAGAAGTGGAAAAACCTATCTTCAGTTAGTCTGTTAGAGACTTGAGGGGTTCATGGTGTAAGAAAGTCTGGCACCTGGTTGAAACCAGAGAAACAGATCACCAAAGAAACAGCAGGTGATTCATATAATTGGAAATAAGTCCCAGGAAAACTCACCGACAGCAACTCCCCCCAAAAATTGTGGAAAACCAAAAGGATTTTGGGAACAATAAATACTTTAGGAGTTCAGCTCCTTTGTATTGATTGACAGGTACAGGTTTGTTGAAGGTTCTATAGATAGTAATTTATATACAAAAGCGCTACTTAATCATTGAAAAGGCAACTAATGGAAGAAGAATGTGTAGAAAGTATAAAAACAGAACAAAATGCATGTTATTAAGGAAAGGTAGAGTAAATAATAAATGAACTTTGCATGTTTACAACATTTCTTTCTATGCATAAATATTAAAACAAGTAAAAAATGTGAATTTTTACCCAGATAAAGAGAAAACCTAGATTGCAAGAAAGCCTACAAGGAACAAACAAGACACAGAAAACAAAGTCATTAATGTATTTTTAATGGTCTCTCCACTATGTAACACAGCACGATGCGAATGTAAAAGGCTTGTAGACAAATCATGGAAGTTTGGATTGACAGCTCTGCTTGGCTGGATGTATGAGAAACATATTGAAAATTTCATAAATACACGCACTTTCAATCTCATCACATTGCAAATATGTTCAAGCTCTTCTGGTTGCCAAATAGAATAAAACACTTAAAGATGGAAAGGGAGCAGCCTGAAATGTTCCATTCTTTGTGTCAAGTATAGATTATGGGATTACATGAAACGTACTTACTGAGTGTGTAGTGTGGGTTTTATCTGTCTGGCTTGCATAAAAGGCAGCTCACAGTAATTCCATTCAATGGGCAAGCCCTTTGAAAGACTGATGAGATGGCTATGACTATATAGTTTTCCCAGCACTAAGGGTGCAATCTTCCCATGTTTGAACTTTTTCTGCCATTGGGGACAAATGTGGGATCTGATCTTGATGGCGGCAACTGCTGGAACAATGGTGGGGCCTTCCCGGAGACAGCCTATAAGAAGCCACCTTGGGAGCATTGCCCAATTAAGGACAGTGGATGGACTAGAGAAACAGCAGGTCCAATGGCAGGGCTCACAGCAATGTCATGCTAGTCATTCTGTGAGAGATGGGCACTGCTGAGGCAAGCATGAGACCACAAGGGGAGCTCAAGGTGGAAGGGCTGTCTGTAGAATTATGATATTTTTTAAAAAAGCAGTGCGGTCACAGCTTCCTGAACATCAGAGTGGAGGTGGAACCCATTGTCAAGATGGCCTGCAGCTGAGCCTGTGGTCCAATGATCAAAATGGCTCCGTTTGGTGGTGGTGGTGGTGGTGGTGGGAGGGGGGGGGTGGCGGTGGGGGGGGGGTGCGGTGGTAGCGGAGGAATTTAAAGGAGACGTCAATGGCGCCTCAGCCTGCAGCCAGGTAGCCGCTCCCACTTATCTGCCACGCTTCAGCCTCATTGGAGTGCCCGTCCCCACCAGGAAAATCCAGGTGGGTCTAAAGACATGCCCTTAGTTGCTCCTTAATATGCCTAATTGACTACCTGCAGCTGCCGGTTGGGTAGCCACACTTCCTTGACCTTGTTTCTGGCAAATTTGCTTGCAGGCAGGTAAGCATTGGATTCATGGCCCAACGGGCAAATTTACAAGTTTCTTCCTGCTCCCACCTCCTGGTAAAAGGAAGTAGAAAGGTAGAAAGCAAAAATAGAAGATAGGCAAAGCATAGGCAAGCATCAAATAGGATTAGAATATGGAATAATGTTAAAAAAGCAGAATTAAGGGCACCCTATCTGAATGCACGTAGCTTTCGCAAAAAGGTTGATGATTTGAATGCATGAATTGAGGTAAATAGGTATGATTTAATTGCCATTATGGAGACATGTCTACAAGGTGACCAAGATTGGGAACTGAATATCCAAGGATATTTGGCATTTAGGAGGAATAGGCAAAAAGGGGAAGGAGGTGGGGTAGCACTCTTAATAGGGGATGAGATCAGTACTTAGTAAGAAAGAATCTTAGATCAAAGGATCAAGATATAGAATCAGTTTGGGTGGAGCTAAGAAACAGCAAGGGGCAGCAAGCATTGGTGGGAGTTGCTTATAGGCCACCAAACTGTAGTGCTAATGTTGGGCACATATAAATCAGGAAATTAGAGATACATGTAATGTGGGTAATACAGTAATAATGGGCCACTCCCATTTACACATAGACTGGTTTAACCAAATCAACACCAATGTTCTGGAGGAGGAATTCCTAGAGTGTGTTTCTGGAGCAGTATATTGAGAAGCCAAATGGGATTGGGCTATTTTGGATTTAGTGTTGCGTAATGAGAAAAGGCTAATTAATAACCTTACTGTAAAGGAGCATTTGAGAAAAAGTGATCATAATATGATAAAAATTTGCATTACGTTTGAATGTTTTACAGTTCATTCTGAAACTAGGGGGAGAATTTTGTGAATGTCGGGCGGGCCGGATAGGAGCGGGCGTGGGTGGGAGCGGAGCCAATTGCCGCCTGTGATTGGCTGCGCTATTTTACGTGGGTGGGCCAATTAAGGCCCGCCCAGCGTGACACACGGCTGGTAGCACTAAGTGCTACCTGTGCAGGTGGGGGAAAGAGGAAGAGTTGGAGCTTGCGTTCTTTTGCACATGTGCGTGAAAGAGGGCAGAAATCTCCCTGAGGCAGCTCTTAAGTATGTATTGAGATTTTTTTAATAAAGAAAGATAAAAATTATTTACACAGTGTTACATGAGCTGGGACATGCTAATGAACTGCACAAACATTATTTATTTATATAATAAAACCTTCAGGAAACCTCATCCCGCACATGGATGCGGTTTCCTGAAAAATGCAAAGGCCGCTTGGGCTCTTCGCCTGCCTGCCAACTTTAAGGTTGGAATGGCAGTGTTGATAAGTACTTTAATTGGTTTCTTAAAGGCCTCAATAGGTCGTTGACAGTTCGGTGGGTGCACAGCTGTCTCTGGCTCGAACGTAATATCTAAATGATGTGCGCTGATGTCGGGATGCATGCCCCCGTATGCCAACATCCAAACTCTGGCCTACGGTCTTAAATCTGAAGGAAATTATGAATGTAATAGGGGCAAGTTGGCTACGGTGAATTGGGAAAATACACTAAAAGATTTGATGGTAAACAGGCAATGGCAAGTATTAAAAAAAAATACTACATGGTCTACAATAGATATACATTCCTCTAAGGCACAAACACCCAAAGGGAAAGGTAAATCAACCATGGTTAATGAAAGAAGTTAAAGATTGCATTAGATCAAACGAAGTGGCTTATAAGAAAGCCAGAAAAAATGGTAAGCCTGAGGAATGGGAGCAATTTAGAACCCAGCAAAGGAGGACCAAGAAACTGATTGAAAAAGGGAAAAGAGACTATGAATGCAAACTAGCAAGGAACATAAAGGCAGATTGTAAAAGCTTCTTTAGATATGTGTAAAGGAAAAGATTAGCTAGGCCAAATGTGAATCCATTACCGGTGGGGACAGGAGAAAGGAATGGTAAAACTGGGCAGAGTCAGCATGGATTTATGAAAGGTAAATCATGTTTGACACATTTGTTCGAGTTTTTTGAGGATATTACTTGTAGCATTGATAAAGGAGAACCAGTGGATGTGGTGTATTTGGATTTTCAGAAGGCCTTTGATAAGGTCCCACACAGGAGCTTAGGAAATAAAATTAGTGCACATGGGATTGGGGGAAATATATTAGTATGGATTGAGAATTGGTGAATAGACAGAAAGCAGAGGGTAGGAATAAACGGATCATTCTTAGCATAGCAGGCTGTTAATAGGGTACCGCAAGGATCAGTGCTAGGTTCACAGGTGTTCACGATCTATATAAATGGTTTGGATGTGGGGACCAACTGAGTGGGAATATAAGTTGCGAGGAGAATGCAACAAGGCTTCAAGAGGACTTAGATAGGTTAAGTGAATGGGCTAGAGCATGGCAGATGGAATATAATGTGAATAAGTGTGAAGTTATTCACTTTGGTAGAAAAAACAGAAAAGCAGAATATTTCTTAAAAGGTAAGAGGTTGGGAAGTGTAGGTGTCAAATACTCTTTTACAGTAAGGTTATTAATTAGCCTTTTCTCATTACACAACACTAAATCCAAAATAGCCCAATCCCATTTGGCTTCTCAATATACTGCTCCAGAAACACACTCTATGAATTCCTCCTCCAGAACATTGGTGTTGATTTGGTTAAACCAGTCTATGTGTAAATGGGAGTGGCCCATTATTACTGTATTACCCACATTACATGTATCTCTAATTTCCTGATTTATGTGTGCCCAACATTAGCACTACAGTTTAGTGTCCTTGCTCATAAGTCACTAAAAGTTAGCATTCAGATGCAGCAAGCAATTAGGAAGGCAAGTTATACGTTGGCCTTCATCGCAAGGGGATTTGAATACAGAAGTAATGATATCTTGCTGCAGTTAGAGCCTTCGTGAGACCTCGCCTGATGTATTGTGTACAATTTTGGTCCCCTTATCTAAGGAGGGATATACCTGCAATAGAGGAGGTTCACCAGATAAATCCCTGGGATGGCGGGATTGTCTTATGAGGAGAGATTGAGGACATTGAATCTGTATTCCCTGGAGTTTCAAAGAGTGAGGGGTGACCTCATTGAAACTTATAAAATTCTCACAGGGCGTGACAGGGTGGATGAAGATAATATGTTTCCTCTGGCTGATGAGTCTAAAACCAGGGGACATCATCTCAGTATAAGGGGTAGGCCATTTAAGACTGAGATGAGGAGGAATTTCTTCACTCAGAGGGTGGTGAATCTTGTTCAAAGCAGAAATTGATAGATTTCTGGAGACTAATAACATCAAGGGGTATGGAGATAGTGCAAGAAAGTGGTAGATGATCAGCCATGATCTAATTGAATGGCGGAGCAGGTTTGGCGGGCTGAATGGCCACTCCTGCTCCTATGTTCCTAACCCAACTTTGTGGAGCCAGGAACATTCTGTCCCATGTGCCTATACCTTCATCTACAGGGTAGAAATGATTAGATCAACAAAGGATATTTTTACTTCACAAATAGATATCTCAGAGGGAGCCTGATAGAGGTTTGTAAGATAATTATAGGTATAGAGGAAGTAAACCGATGCTAAAGCTTTCTGATATATCAGGACAGCAGGATAAAGGGACACAATTTCAGGGCTGTGTAGGCAAGCTTACAATAGGGATAGGAGAGTAATGCTTTACAAAGAGGGTGATTGACAGCTGAAATCAGATACCAAGAAGGGTGGCTAAGGCCAGGGCACAACTGTAATTGGATATGACAAAATGATTGGTATTATGGAAGGAGGAGATAAATGGGTTTCTTCAACTCAACCTATTGGGGGAATTTTCCCATCACTATGGAGGGGGGGTTTGGAAGCAAGGGCAGCTGGGAAAATGGCAAAAAAATTTGTTAGGTCAGCTCCCTGGCATATTCCTGCTTCCCAGCACTTTTATTGGAAGTGGCTTCAGAGTTGTAACTGCAACCTGCCCAGGAGCAGCGGGAAGCTAATTAAGGTAATTATGGAGGCAATTAGCAGGTGTTATTGGAAGGCTATGGAATTTTGCTGGTGGTGTATGGGACCCAGCTATACTCACAGGAGGTGAGAGCACAGCGGGAGGTCAGGGTGCCATAAGATTCATATGCAGTCGTCACTTTAAAGGGAAAAACCGGCAATCCTCAGGGCATCTGCAGGTAATTCAATGGACAGTGCTGGGCATAAGGAATTGGCTGCCAGTCCCATCAGCAGTATGGTACTTCTACTTTATGCTGCCCTCTCCTTCTCCATTCATCTGAATTGCACGCAACCTTCAGAGTGAGCCTGCTGGCTGCCGTTCACTTCAGCATTCTGTTTAGCCCTCTTGCATCCACAGGCCGCCCATCATCCAGAGGCAACTTTTTAATTGGCCTCCTTTGGGAAGTTTATGCCTAAAGTTCCACCATATGTAGGCCTCAGTTCGCAACCCAAAAATCAGCCTGACACCGAGCTTGAAACTCGAATGAGGAAATTCACCCCTATGTCTGTGACTGCAGCTGTTCCAGTATCTTTCCCCATGCCAATAGTTGTAACAGTCCCCTTGTATTTGCACTGACACTTGTACTATAGTCATCCTTACGGAATCCTACCTTACAGATAAAATCCCAGACACCGCCATCACCATCCCTGGGTAGGTCCAGTCCCACCGGCAGGGGTGGCGGCACAGTGGTATACAATCAGGAGGGAGTTGCCCTGGGAGTTCTCAACATCGACTCTGTCTCGTAGCATCAGGTCAAACATGGGCAAGGAAACCTCCTGCTGATTACCACATACCACCCACCCTCAGCTGATGAATCAGTGTTCCTTCATGTTGAACAACACTTGGTGGAAGCACTGAGGGTGGCAAGGGTGCAGAATGTACTCTGGATGGGAGACTTCAATGTCCATCACCAAGAAAGGCTCGGTAGCACCACTACTGTCTGAGCTGGCTGAATCCTAAATGACATAGCTGCTAGACTGTGTCTGCGACAGGTGGTGAGGAAACCAACAAGAAGAAAAAACATACTTTACCTCATCCTCACCAGCCTGCCTGCTATAGATGCTACTGTCCATGACAGTATCAGAAGAAGTGACCACTGTACAGCCGTTGTGGAGACGAAGTCCCGCTTTCACACTGAGGATACAATCCATCGTGCTGTGTGGCTTTACAACCATGCTAAATGGGATAGATTTTGAACAGATCTAGCAACTCAAAACTGGGCATCCATGAGGCACTGTGGGCCATCAGCAGCAGCAAGCTCGGCATATCCCACACCATTACCCATCAGGGGATCAACCCTGGTTCAATGAAGAGTGCAGGAGGGCATGCCAGTAGCAGCATTAGGCATACCTAAAAATGAGTTGTCAACCTGGTGATGCTATAACACAGGACTACTTATGTGCCAAACAGCAAAAGCAGCAAGTGATAGGCAGAGCTAAGTGATCCCACAACCAACAAATCAGATCTAAGCACTGCAGTCCTGTCACATCCAGTCGTGAATGGTAGCGGACAAGTAAACAACTCACTGGAGGAGGAGGCTCCACAAATATCCCCATCCTCAATGATGGAGGAGCCCAGCAGTCCTATGACATAAGAAACAAGTCAATAGAGTTGCTGTATATGCAGAGATTTAAAAACAGCAGTAGCTGAGCAGCCAGAAACAAGATTTAAAAATAGTGGGATTGGAGAGTCAATGCAGAGGTTTACAAAGAATGGAAATTGAAAGTCAGAACAGAGATTTCAAAGGACCGGGAGCAGAGAGCCAGAATGGTGATTTGTAAAGGGCTGAATGTGGTGATGCCATAACTTCAGAGGGTGCACTTCCTGCACATTAGTTGTACTGCCTGTGATGTCAAAGCCAGCAACGTCCCAGTCAGCTGCCTGTCTCAAAAATGGTGAACATCTAGAAAAAAACAAGTCCTTTCTTTCAGAAGTGTCTGTTCGTATTTTGTAGCATCAATGTACATGCTGTGCTGAAGCTTTGAATGCCAAAATGTCAGGAGACTTGGTGTTTCAACTAGAGGATGTGTTTCTTGTCCAGGCAATATTAAACACAGTATACTGTTGAGGAATATACATTACTGTACAGCCTCTTTTTAGTTTGCAACAGGGAGAGAAGGAGGGAAGGAGCAGGTTTGCTGAGGTAGAGAGCAACGTGCTGAATCACTGGGACTGAGTGGAGCCCGATAGACCGCGGCTCGCAATGGCTAGAAACTGAAATGCTGTGCAGCAAAGGCACGGGAGAGTGGCGGCGAGGGTTCAGGAGAGGTCAGGCAAGGGAAGGGGGCGATAGAAGGAGCGGGCCAGTGGCAGATAGGACTGCTCCCTGAGCTGCAGGCAGTGAGAAGCAGAGGTGGAATGACTGGCGCGTCAGAGAAGGTGATAAAGTGAGCGATGTCAACACTTGCTGAGATGCCGACCAGTACTGGCACTGGCTGACTGGTGCACACCAATGACATCAATGGTGGGAGAAACCACGAAAGCACCGTTGGACACGATGCGAGCCAAGTGTACATGCACAACTGTTCCTGGTGTCCGACCGACCTGTGTCAGGAATTAGTGTTTAAAAAAAATGGGACTTTACGTCAGAACAGAGATTTAAAATGCACCTTGACTGTACCCAAACTATCTCCTCTTTGAAGGCAGTTTACAGTTTTACTGGCCAATCTTTAATTCCAATTCACCTGGGCCAGATCTGTTCTCAGCACACTGAAGTTGGCCCTCCCCTAGTTAATTATTCCTACTCTGGATGGCTCCTTGTCCTTTTCCATAGCTAACCTAAACCTTATGTTGCTATGATCATTGTAGCCCTAATTGTTCCCCAAGAACACCTGATCCACTTGAATCACCTCGTTCCCCAGAGCTGAATCTAGCAGTGGCTCCTTCCTCACTGATGCAAAAACATACCAATGTGGAAAATTCTCCTGAACATACTGCATAAATCTTTTGTCCTCAGTGTCTTTTACACTATTGCTATCCCAGTCTTTATTAGGATAACTAAAGTGTTCCTTTATAATTACATTATGGTGCTTGCACCTCTCTCTAATTTTCTTGCAAATGTGTTCCTCTATGTCTTTTCCATAGACTGTGGCCTACAGAATACAACCAGTAGCATAATAGTACTACTATTATTTCTTAGCTGTATCAAAATAGATTCTGTCTTTGACCCCTCTAGGACATATTCTCTCTCCAGCACTATAATGTTCTCCTGAATTAGTACTGCTATCCCCCCTCCTTTTTGTCATTCCCTATCTTTCCTGAACATCTTGACCTGAGTTTTTGCTTCCCAACTTGGGACCACAAATTTGGGACAATTCCTGGCTCCACAAATCTGACCTGGGAGAAAGTGCCTCGGAAGTTCAGATTTTTGGGATGCGAGTAAAAATGGGAGTCATGACCACAGAAAGAGTTCAAAGACTGCTGGGTGTGGAGATGGGCTGGGTGAAAGGCTGGCCTCAGTGTTCTGTCAAAGATATGAAAAAATGGGTAAAACAAAAAACAGCACTCCAGCCCTCTGCTCTCACACCTCCACAAACTCCCCATGCCCCATCTATGCCAATCCATGCAAACCTATGTCCCTCCACCCACTTCCATGTCAATCTCTGTCCCTTCATCCACTCCCTGCCCACCCTCTCCCCCCCACCCCCCCACCCCACCAAGGACTTTCATAGCTCAAATGCCAACTTGGTACCAATACATGCTCCCCACCCACCACCCTTTGCCCTTACAACCTCCATGCCAACTCACCCAGTATCTACCATGAGCAGGCCTCAGGGCCATGCTGAAATTAAATAAAGTTCTTAGGTGTCTATTGATGAATTCACTATTTAAAAAAAAATCTAATTTTGATAAAAACTCATTCAGTACATTTAATTTCCTTCAAATACTTAATCCCTTATAAGAATAAGCATTTGTATTCAGACTCCCACTTCAATGACTTTATAAGTGCCTCAAGCTGTCAATAAAATTGTGAACTGACAGGTACCCCATTGTGATAATGATAGATTGAAAATCAGTCATGTAGCACTCATTCTATAAGAACATAAGAACCAGGAACAGGAGTAGGCAATTCAGCCCTTCGAGCCTGCCCTGCCACAGATTCACAACCCTTTGAGAAAAATCATTCTTCCTCATCTCTGATTTAAGTCTACCACTCCTTAGCCTAAAACTATGGCCTCTCATTCTAGAATGCCCCAGAAGGGGAAACATCTGCTCCACGTCTACTTTGTCTATCCCCTTTAGCATCTTATATACCTCAATTAGATCTCCTTTCATCCTTCTAAACTCGAGCAAGCATAGGCCTAAACTGCTCAATCTTTCCTCATAAGACGAGCCCCGCAACTCTGGAATCAATCTAGTGAACGTCCTCTGAACCACCTCCAGTGCAACTACATTCTTCCTCAAATAAGGGGACCAAAACTGTGCCCAGTACTCCAGGTGCAGTCTCACCAATACCTTGTACAGTTGCAACAACACTTCCTTATTTTTATACTCTATTCCTTTAGCAATAAATGCCAAAATTCCATTTGCCTTCCTTATTACCTGATGCACCTGCATACTAGCTTTCAGCAATTCATGCACAAGGACATCCACATCCCTTTGCACTGAAGCATTCTGAAGTTTCTCTCCATTTAAATAATAAGTCGCCTTTTTATTTTTCTGACCAAAATGGATAACCTCACACTTATCTACTCCATCTGCCAAATTTTGGCCCATTCACCTAACCTGTCCATATCCATTTGTAAATTTCTTATTTCTTCATTGCGACTTACTTTCCCACCTATTTTGGTGTCATCTGCAAATTTAGCTATAGTACCTTCTATCCCTGAATCCAAGTCATTAATATAGATTGTAAATAGTTGGGGCCCAAGGACCGAATTCTGTGGCACCCACTAGTTACAGCTTGCCATCCAGAAAAAGACCCATTTATCCCGACTCTCTGCTTTCTGTTGGTTAGCCAATCCTCTATCCAAGCTAATATATTACCGCTAACTCCATGTGATCTTATTTTGTGTATTAATCTTTTGTATGGCACCTTATTAAAGGCCTTCTGGAAGTCCAGATATAGTACATTTCCAGGATCCCCATTATCCACTTTGCTTGTCACATCTTCAAAGAACTCTAGCAAATTAGTCAAACACGATTTACTCTTCATAAAACCATGCTGACTCTGATGGATTGCATTTTGACTTTCCAAATGCCCCATTACTACTTCCTTAAAAATGGATTCCAACAATTTCCCAGTGACCGACGTTAAACTAACTGGTCTATAGTTTCCTACTTTCTGCCTCCCCCCTTTTTGAATAAAGGTGTTATATTAGCATTTTTCCAATCCATTGGAACCTTTCCAGAATCCAGGGAATTTTGGAATATTATAACCAATGCATCCACAATCTCCGCTGCCACTTCCTCTAGGACCCTGTGATGTAGGCCATCAGGTCCTTGGAACTTGTCATCCTTTAATCCTAATAGTTTTCTCAGTACTTTTTCTCTAGTGACGGTGATTGTTCTAGGTTCCTCCTTCTCTATATCCTCTGCACTACCTGTTACTATTAGGATGGTAATAGTGTCCTCCACTGTGAAAACTGAGGCAAAATATTGATTAAGCGTCACTGCTATTTCTGCGTTACCCACTATTAACTCCCTAGTCTCATCCTCCAAGGGACCAACATTCACTTTAGCTGCTCTCTTTCCTTTTATATACTTGTAGAAGTTTTTGCTATCAGTTTTTACATTTTGCATTAGTTTTCTTTCATAATTTACCTTTGTTCTTTTTATTATTTTTTAAATAACCCTTTGTTTATCTTTAAAAGTTTCCCAATCTTCTAGCCTGCCACTGACCTTTGCAATTTGTTATGCCTTAGATTTTGCCTTTAAGTTATCTTTAACTTCCTTGCTTAGCCATGAATGCTTTTTCCCCCTCTTATCATCTTTCTTCCTCACTGGGATATATTTTACTTGGGAGAAATTGAATATCTCCTTAAATATCTGCCACTGTTCATCAACTGACCTACCTTGTAATCTTCCTGCCCAGTCCACTAGGGCCAAATCTCCCCTCATACCTATGTAGTTACCTTTGTTTAGCTCCAGAATACTGGTGTGGGACTCAAGTTTCTCACTCTCAAACTGAACTTGAAATTCTATCATGCTATGATCACTCTTCCCCAGAGGATCCTTTACAATGAGATCATTAATTAATCCCATTTCATTACACAAAACCAAATCCAGAATAGCCTGCTCTCTGGTTGGTTCCACAACATATTGCTCCAAGAGACAATCTCTAATACACTCTATGAACTCTCCCTCAAGGCTACCCATGCCAATTTGATTAGTCCAGTCTATATGCATATTAAAATCACCCATGATTGTTGCCGTGCCTTTCTTACATGGTTTATAATGTGCCCTACTGCTAAACTACTGTTTGGGGACCTATAGATTACTCCTACCAGGGACTTCTTTCCCTTGCTATATCTTATTTCTACCCAGGCTGACTCTACGTCTTGTTCTCCAGTGCCTATATCATTCCTCACTATAGCACTGATCTCTTCCTTTACTAACAAAGCTACATCACCTCCTTTCTTTCCTTCCTATCCTTTTGAAACACTGAGTACCCTTGGATATTCAACTCCCAAACCTGTTCTCCCTGTAACCACGTCTCAGTAATTGCCACCAAATCATACCTATTTATCTCTATTTGCACTGTTAACTCATTAGTTTTATTCTGAATGCTACGTGCATTCAGATATAAAGCCTTTAAGTTTGCCCTATTGTCAATTTTCCCTATTCTTATAAGACTCTTTGGTGTAATATGGCGTTCACACACTCTGTCCCTTCCTTTCACTTTTTGATAGCAATCAGCCTCGTCACTAACACTGCACTCTTACCCACTCCTCAAACTTTGATTTTTATATTTCCATGCAACTGAACCTCCCCCCCCACCATTTAGTTTAAAGCCCTATCTATAACCTTAGTTACACGATTCACCAGGACACTGGTCCTAGCATGATTCAAGTGGAGCCCATCTGAACGGAATAGCTCCCTCTTTCCCCAGTACTGGTGCCAATGTCCCATGAATTTGAACCCATTTCTCCCACACCAATCTTTGAGCCACACATTTACCTCTTTAATCTTATTGACCCTGTGCCAATTAGTCCGTGGCTCAGGTAGTAATCCGGAGATTATTACCTTTTTGGTTCTGATAATGCTATCCCTCAGGCTTATTTCAACAGGCAAATAGCAAGCACTAATGAAATTGCAAGCACTGATTTTGTTTTTAAACTGCAGACAGTTTTTCAAATATTTAAAGGACAGGAGATTTAAATTTCTTGACAGCTTGACAGTTCCTTTTGACAGTTCCCTTTGATAGTTCCAAGGAGTTTATCCACATTTTTTACAGACACTCATGTCTTTAGGGCACCTTACCTGTCCCATAGCTGTCCCAGGACCATATTCAATAGGGTACCCTACCTCTCCAAAAAGGCACCCTACCTCTCCAAATAACTCTGCTCACTTTAGACTTTTTCCTATCAGGTTGAGAGTGCACAAGTCATGTTATGGACATCCCATTAGCCAAAATCAGATCAGCCTGAAGTCAGCTGGACTTTAACATGTGCAGTTGCCTCCATGAACCAAGGATGTGTAACTTAGAACCCATCCCATACCTCCCCTGACGCCCTGCGAAAATGATGGGGGTGGGGTTAGGGGGCAGGCCTTCCGGATTCAGGACTCCAGACCCATTTTCGCAAAGATCAAGAGCCGCACCGTTTGCACAAAAGTTCATACGCTTGTACCCAAGAATATTTAGGTCCCAGTCCTGCCCTTTTTGAGCCAGGTCTCTGTTATAGCCACAACATCATATTCCCACATGACTATCTGCACCTGCATATCACCACCTTAATTACCACACTCTGTGCATTCATATACACGCACAACAAACTTAATTTAGATCTTATTTCATTCCCTCTTACGTTAACCCCACCTAATATCATACTATTTCCTACTCTAATGCTAACTGTGCACTTTGTTTCTCCTCACTAATATTCCCTGGTTCCCATGCCCTTGTCAAGTTGGTTTACACCAACCCAATAGCACTTGAAAATTGCCCCTCAAGGATATTGGTCTCAGTTCTGTTCAAGAGCAATCTGTTTGCTCTGCACAGATCCCATCTGCACCAAAACTGGTTCCGATTCCCAGAAATCCAAAACCCTCCCTCCCTCATCAACCCAGCCATATATTTATCTCTTCTACCTTCTTATTTCTATACCGTTCTCACTAGCACGTGGGAGTAAACCGAAGATTACTACCTTTGTGGTCCTGTCTTACTAGTTTCTTTCCTGGTTTTCTAAACTCTGTCTCCATGCCCTCATCCCTCTTCATGCCTCTGTCATTAGTATCGACATGGATGGCTGATCACCCTCACCCCTCTGCAACCCCTCAGTGACATCCTTGACCCTGGCACCATGGAAGCAACATACTATCCTACATTCATGTCTGTGGCCTGTCCATTCATTGAACAAAGGAATCCAAAGATGAGGGACTTCAGCTACGTAGATAGATTAGAGAAGCTAGGGCTGTTCTCCTTAGATAAAAGAAGATTAAGATGAGATTTGATAGAGGTTTTTAAAATCATGAGGGGCCTTGAGAGAGTAAATAGGGAGAAATTGTTTCTCTTGGCAGAATGGTCAAGAACCAGAGCACACCAATTAAGGGTGCTTGGCAAAAGAAGCAATGGTGACATGAGGAAAAAACATTTTTATGCAGCACATAGTTTGGACCTGGAATGCTTTGCCTGAGAATGTGGTGGAGGCAGATTCAATGAAGGCCTTCAAAAGAGAATTGGATAATTATCTGAAGTGAAAAAATTAACGGGGTGGGGGAGTGGGACTAGGAAAGTTGCTCTTTCAGAGAGCTGGCAAGGACTTGATGAGCCAAATGGCCTCCTTCTTTGCCTTAATTATTCTATGATTCTAAGACTAGACATCATTGTGCAGCATTATTGTGTATCCATGAATTACCTCATATATATGCTGCCAACAGTTGCTAGGACTCATGTAATAGAAGGCAGCTTCTGCTCCTCAATGCTTTCAATGTCCAGAGTATTTATTTTGCTCTCAGTGGGGTATCTTGTTTTATACATTTACCCAGGGAAAGAGATTTCAAATTATTCATGTGTGCAGACCCTGTGTCAATTTGTGAAGCAGAAACAACATATTGCACATCAAAGAATTTGCAGTATGTGTCATCCTTTTCTCCGCAATTAACTGCGACTGACTGCTTGACATGGGCATATTGGTTTATTTTTACCAGGGCCATGGTTTTCCTGTGTGTCTGATGTACAGAGCCATTACTCTACAGTTTCGCTGCAGCAAGCCCTCTTGTCTCCTGCTTTATGAGAGAAAAAAGTGCATAAGCATGAAAAGTAACTTATATTGTTGCACAGCAAATGTGAGTTTTGGTTAGTTTTATTTTCATTCACAGAACCATAAAAATGTCAGAACAGAAGGAGGCCGTTCAGCCCATTGCGCTAATGAAAGTGTTAACTTCACATAAGAGCAATTCACTCGCATTTCCCTGTCCCCCTTCCTTATTTTTATTATTCTTCAAATGTTAATTTCATCCTAAGTGATGTGAAAAGTTTGACTTCAGTAGCTCCTTGTGACAAAGCATTCAGTATGTGAATAAACTTTAGCTTGAAAAAAAATCTTCTAATCTTTTCCTCTATAGTATTTCAGTTTGCAATTTTTAAACAAGTGTTTTCACAGTTCTCTTTTGTTTATTTCACTTTCATCCTTTCCCCTCAAAAGTGTGAGTTCTACGAATTATTTTCTGACCTGTGCCTAATCCATCTCTTATAGTGTTTCAGACGGTGATGAAATCTCAAAAAATGTCCCAACACAAGAAATTGGCTCTCCAACTAAAATCAACATTTCAAATAGGATAAATTTACTCCCAGAGAGAAGCAGCATTCAAAGGAAGTGTGGGCCAGGGAATCAGAGAATCTCTGACCCACACTCCCTTCAAGCTCAATCACTGGGTGCATGATATCAGTGAGTTTGCCCTTTCAGTTTAGTCCTGGAAGTCCAGGATCTATTACATCATTTACTAAGTCCATGACCATGATTGACATAATGCTTCTCTTTGCCTAATCCTTCTGGAACAAGGGAAAGCCTACCATCCTGCAGTTTGAAGGCTGGGCTCCAAGACTATCTACTTAAGTAAGGTAATGAACTGATAGCAAGGTTTTCAAGAAGATATGGGTCACTGGTTTATAACAGGAGCCATTTAAGGGAAGGCAAACTGAGAATCCCATAACCTATCTAACTTAATCTGATCACTGGGATTTTTGACAACCTGAGATATACGGAGTGGTTACACAGAAGCTTTTGTCATTGAACTTCGACACACTGGTCACTCTAAATTGGGATACATCTTAAGGTTAAGTCCGTCATCATGATAGCTATTGAGTTGAACAAATATCAATGTATTCTGGCCTCTATTCAGAGATTCCCTGCATCTTAGCTGGATCTTATCGACCTCCATTGTAGGTACTGCCCTGCAATTCATCTAGAATCAGAAACTCTGAAAAATTGTACAGCCAGGAAAAACCATGGGAAGAATTTTTGAGTCGGCAAGTGGGGGTGGGGCCCACTTGCCGATGCGTAAAATGACGTGTAGTGATGTTGTGCGTGCATCCCGACATCATCGTGTGTCATTTAGATTGTCAGTTCAGCGGCCACGCAGCTGAGTCAGCTGCGTGGCCCGCTGCCTGCCCAACCTTAAGTTTGGTGGGCAGGCGAGGAGCCCAGGCAGCCTTCACATTTTTCATGAAGCCTCATCCACGGGCGGGATGAGGTTTCATGAAGGGTTTATTAATTAAATAAAAATTTTTGAAAAAATTCATTGACATATCCCAGCTCATGTGACACTGTCACATGAGGGGACATGTCTTAAAATATTTTCTTTTCTTTATTTAAACTTTTATATCTTAAACTAATCTCCCTGAGGCCCCAGCCCAGGGAAACACCCCCTCCCACACAGGGAGTGCACAGTGCTTCTAGGCGCACGTCACATTGGGCGGGCCTTAATTGGGAAATTTCTGCCCACATGTATACTCCCTGTCAAGTGATATTCCTCAAAACAAAATTCCTCAAAGAATCTGTAAATATTGTACTGACTCTAAGATCCATCCAAAACATAATTCCTTGCGATCTACCATCTCAGTATTGTGTTAATAAAGAATTAAATCATAATTCTTGCTTTCAATTTAGTCCTTCTAGCCACTATTTTTGCAATCACAGCCTAAACCGAACCATCTGCTGACATCTATATTGCTCGCACATTGAGTCATTTCAAAGGCCACAGCCATGCTTCTGAAATATTTGAAGAAGCTTCTATGAAAAGCTGTTGGCAGAGTCACTCTCAGATTAAGTTTTTTTTGTTACATAAATCATTTCTGTACTAGCTTACAGTATAGTAACAAGAGGTGACCCAGATTTCCCTTAGAAAGTGCCAGTTGGACTTCTGGCATGCTTCTATTCTAGTTATAAATCTACATCTAGGCCTGATTCTAAAAATACTCTCAGGTGGAAAGTAATTTTCCTTTACATTCATGGTTGTTACTCTAGCAATAACTGACATTTGACTCCCAGCCCCACACCTTCCAACATCTCTGCCCTTCTCCAATCCTGGCTTCTTGAGCATGCCTGATTTCCTCATTTTGTCATTAGTGGTCATGCCTTCAATTGCTTAGGCCCTAAGCTCAAGAATGCCTGCCCTATCTCTGTCCTCCCCCTTTAAGATGCTCCTTAAAACCTACATCTCTGACCAAGCTCTGGTCACCTGTCCTACTAACTCCTTTCATGATTCAACATCAATTTTTGTCTGATAATGTTCCTGTGAAGCACCTTGGTATGCTTTACTAACTTAAATGTGATTATGTATATGCCAGTTATTGTTGTATAGCAGTTGAAAGTGTCTCAGGTGTTTATGTTACACAGTAGTAGATAGACTTGTTCTGGGTTTATATTGTCTGTGAATATATTTTGGAAGCATAATTACAGGTTGAGTCTATTAATTGGAATATTCTAAGGAGATTCCATTTATCAGGTGCTCCCAACTAATCAAACTGAATGATTATTAATTTAGGTACAGAGCTTATATATTCCTTGAATAGTAGGTGAGGTGGCCATCAAAACACAATAAAATCCGTTACTATCCTCCTAGAAAGGGTTGTAGACTGCAGCAGTCATGCTCCCTGCCTTTCACTGGCTGCTTGGAACCTGTCCAAAGACTAATCTCTTTAAATCCAGCATATCAATTTTATATTAATGAAGAATCTCAGATCACTGCAAGTATTCTATGTTCTATTTATGCTCCTTGTCAAACTGTTTGCAGCATCCATTTATATTTCATGATAAATCACTTTTAAGTACCTCACTATATAAGAATCGTATGGTTCATTCATTGTAACTCTGAATTCTCTATTTATGTATATTTACCAATTAGTTATGTGAATAAAACATGCAACATAAATATACTTATTAAAAATATTGAACTCATTGTTTGTTGTAAAACATGAAACTAGATTACATGGTCAAAGGGAACTGGATGGCTGATTTGCACTAGGTGCTCTTTTGTAGGTCATAGAGTTAATTCTCTGACTTTATGCTCCTCATGGGAAGCCTGGCACAACAGGAGTACATATTGGATTTTCAGTTTCCACATGGGCAGAAAATGAGCTTAAATTTCTAACATAAGTTTCCATTGGGCAAACTCCATGCAGGAACGTGTCAGAAAATTACCCCTTCTTTGTTATTGTTTTAGTCCGGTGGTCTCATAATATGGTTCCGTCCTATTTGTGACTCTTCTGCCTTCATGTGAGCACTTGCTGCTCTATATCCCTTTGGAGTTCTGTGTCCAGCCATATGGGCTATGGAAGTTGGGCCTAATCACACCTTGTTGTCCTCTTACTGCTTCACAATGAGAAAAAAACAATGTTATGCTATGGAGAACAGGGTGGGGGAGGCATAGGAAGTGGAGGGGTTGGTGGTGGTGGAAGCAGGGTGATGGAGGGGAGGGAATGGAACTGGAGAGAAGGGTGATGGGGGAAGGAGCTGGAGTGCAGGATGGGCTGGCAGTCAGCAGTAGAGGGCAAGATAGTGGAAAGGAAGGTGGTGGAAGTGAGGGTGGTGGAGGGGAGGACAGGGGAGGCAGGAATGGAGGGGTTATCTCATCATTCAAAACAAATGTAAAAGGGGTCAGCCAGTTGTTTTCTAATGCTCCTATTGCTATGCATTCACATTATAAACATAGCTGGAAGGTTTTGTTACTTAGAGCAAAACTATTTTTAAAAAATACATTTGTAATTTAATTAGGAATTATGTTCAGGAATCTTCCCCAGGTCCCAGGACTCTGTAATACAGCATTAATACTGATTCTCACCTGGTTCCACTTGTACCTATCTCAATACAGTTCATTCATCACACTTAATGGTTTCTGCTTCCTGGTCTGCCCTAAACCTATCCTCACTACCCACCCTTCCCAATCCCCTCCCCATGCCCTCCCTCCCCAATCTCCATCATTCCTTATCTGTGTACAACATTACAGTTTTCAAAGAACTCTAATAAAATAGACACTTGCCACAACTCAGCTCACCCTCAAAAACATCTGGAATTTGGAATTATAGTAAAACATTGTACACTCATTCTGTTTGGAATCAATCTCATTGAGAAACACATTCGGCTGCTGAGAGCTGCAATAAGAAAAGCCAGAATTTCATGAAGTCGCTATGTTGAATCTGTAAGT
The DNA here is from genome assembly GCF_017639515.1 of Carcharodon carcharias. Taxonomy (NCBI): domain Eukaryota; kingdom Metazoa; phylum Chordata; class Chondrichthyes; order Lamniformes; family Lamnidae; genus Carcharodon; species Carcharodon carcharias. The sequence goes on along the minus strand of NC_054481.1, from coordinate 120,600,442 downwards.
GTGTGTGGCACTGCAAAATTATCTTCAGTGAATTGCTTGTAAACAGATCTTCAGTTGATGGAATTCATCAACACTCACTTCTTAATAGTGGATTATAATGCTAAATTTAGGATTTATTTTAAGAGTTAGTTACAATATCTAATAAAAAGTTCCAAAACCAAAATTAAAAAATTGTTCCTCACTGTGGTCTCACACTACCTTGTTGAATTGAACCAAGGTCACTAGTTATAATGCAGATTTTGCATTATGATCATAGGAAAAAGAGGAGGCCATTTAGAGTCTTTGAGTCTTCTGCCTTTGTGTCAGATCATGGCTGATCTGTACCTCAAAGCCATTTACCCAACTTTACTCCATATCCCTTGATACTCTTACCTCACAAATATTTCTTGATCTCAGTCCTGAAAATTTCAGTTGACCCAGTTTCTGCAGCCTTTTGGCAAGCAGTTCTGGATTTTCACTATCCATTGTGCAAAAATATACTAATTCTGAGTTTGTGTCTCCTTGTCTCTGTATCTACCCTGTTGATGACCGTCATCACTTAAACACTTTGATTAGATCACCATTCAATTTGCTAAACTCAGGGGAATATAAGTCAAGTGTATGCAAACCTCTCCTCCCTATTTTATTTTTAGTCTTTCATGCAATGTGAGCATTGCTGGCTAGGCCAGCATTTATTGTCCAACCCTAGTCACCCTGGAGAAGGTAGTGGTGAGCTGCCTTCTCGAACCGCTGCAGTTCATGGGCAGAATTTTTAGGTTGGCGTCCGGACTCTTGGCTGATCCGATCGGACGCAAAATCGCACGAGATAACTTTGGGTGAGCATCCTGATGTCATCCCGCCCTTGCACGATTTTTGGTCGGCAGGCGCGCGTGAGTGTCAGAAGTGCGCCCACCGACAATTAAGAAGACAATTAAAGTTGTTAAATGTCCAATTGTCCCCGATTTTTCGTGTTCTGTCCAACCTTACAGTTGGCAGATGGGCGAATCTGCCAGGTGGACTTTGCATTTTTAACGAAACCTCATCCAAGGGCGGGGTGAGGTTTCTGTTATTAAATAAAAAAATAAAAATGCATGGACAGAATTTTCATGATGTATATGTTCAGGTGGCTGATTCTGATGCGTGGACATTTTTTTCCTGATTTTAAAATCTTTATTTAATTATTTTGAAGTCTTCAACTCCCTGATGCAGCTCTCTGCCTTCAGGGAGCTTTTATTTAGCGCTCGTCCACACCCAAGCTTACATCAGCACCCACCCTCCTCCCGCTCCCACCCTGGCAGTGCTGAGTGCGAAATCGCAATCTGTTGCCTGGCCGCGTCCGGGCCCATCGATTGCGCTGGTATGCTGACCTAAAAATCCTGCCCCATGGGCAGAACTGTCCGTGCTCGCTGGCATCGTGCATGCTCGGCGGCATGAGTGGACAATATGACAAGAAGGCCAAAAATCAGTTTCACGTTGTCGTGAAACCAGTTTGCAATCGTCCACACAGCCTATATTGGCGGGCTGCATTCCCCGCCATTGGACATTGGGAACCTCATTGTAATACATCTGCATATCATTATAAGGCCAACCCACTGGAATCATCCTGCCCTCTGGATCTTCCTTTCACGTCGGCGTGATTGCATGCCGGTGCAGAACACATCTTGATCAGTGTGTCATGCAGAAGTCGGGACTTACTGCCAGGGCCTTGCTCACATCATGGTTATCGGAGGAGCAGAAGATGCTGAAACCCAACAGCAACAGCACACTGGAGGAACGCTCATGGCATGCTGGGTGGATTCTCATGTTTATGGTTCTGCTGTGAAGAGCCCACGGAAGTTTGAAAATCACCAGTGAGGATCTGCTCACAATGGATGATGGTCGAGGGGGTGGAGAGGAAGGTCCGCCTGTGTTTGGGAGAAGAAGATGTACCAAGGGGTGAGAGGGAAAGGTATAGGATCAACTGGGAGAGGAAAAAGTGTCAGGATAGGGCGAGGTTGGGAGGGGGGAAATGAAGGTGTCAGGATGGGGTGAGGTCGGGAGCGGGGGTAATGAAGGTGATAGGATAGGGTAAGTTTGGGACGGGGGAGGTTGGGAGTGGGGGATGGAGAATGAGGAGGAAGGGGTAACAGGGGAGAAGACGGAAACTAGGGAGGTAGGCCTAAGGGGGTAGTGGAAAGTGTAAGGGAAGGAGTTCGGAGGGGGGAAGGAGTGCGGAGAGGGAAGGGATTCCGGGGGAGGAGGGAGTGCAGAGTGGGGAGGGAGTAAGGCTGGAGGAAGAAGTAAAGGTGTCTGAAGGAGTCAGGAAGGAGGAAGGAGTAATGCTAGAGAGAGAAGGAAAGCAGGTGGAAGAAGTGAGGCTGGAGGGAAGAGTTGGGAGGGGGAAGGACTAAAGATGGCAGAAGAAGAAAAGACATCTGAAGGAGTTAGGAAGGGGAGGGACTAAGCAGGGGTGGAGTCCCCGGGTGTGGGAGAACTAAAGGCGGGGTGGGGGGGGGGGGGAGCGGTCTGGAGAGGGGAGGGGTTCCAAGATGGAAGGGATTCTAAGAGAGGAAGTGGTCCGGAGGGGGGAAGGGGTCCGATGAGGGGAAGATGTCCAGGCGAACGTGCAAGGGAGGGCTCTGTTGAGTCCATAACTGCCTCCTGGGAGCGAACTAAGGGCAGCCATGGAGCCAGTGAATGGTGAGAACGACCAAGAGCAGAATGAGGCAACAGGGTGGGAGAGTGAGGGTTCGATGGTAGGGTAGAAGAGACAGTGAGGGTGGCTGTTGGGGACTTAGAGGCAGACACAGACCCTGGGGATGAGTAGGAGGAGGTCGGGGATGTGAATGTGGATGGGGATGGGATTTTTGGGAAGGCAGGGAACGTGCACTTTCACATGGACATTCCTGAAGGAAAAGATAAAAACAAAAAACTGCGGATGCTGGAAATCCAAAACAAAAACAGCATTACCTGGAAAAACTCAGCAGGTCTGGCAGCATCAGTGGAGAAGAAAAGAGTTGACGTTTCGAGTCCTCATGACCCTTCAACAGAACTAGTAGGGACAAGCAAGCAGTGATAGAAGCAGATCATCAAAAGATGTCACAGACAAAAGAACAAAAGAACACATAGCTGTTGAAGTTAAACGAATGTGCTCATTAAGAATGGATGGTAGGGCACTCAAGGTATAGCTCTAGTGGGGGTGGGGGGAGCATAAAAGATTTAAAAATATTTAAAAATGATGGAAATAGGTGGGAAAAGAAAAATCTATATAATTTATTGGAAAAAAACAAAAGGAAGGGGGAAGAAACAGAAAGGGGGTGGGGATGGAGGAGGGAGTTCAAGACCTAAAGTTGTTGAATTCAATATTCAGTCCAGAAGGCTGTAAAGTGCCTAGGCAGAAGATGAGGTGCTGTTCCTCCATTTTACGTTGGGCTTCACTGGAACAATGCAGCAAGCCAAGGACAGACATGTGAGCAAGAGAGCAGGGTGGAGTGTTAAATGGCAAGCGACAGGGAGGTTTGGGTCATTCTTGCGGACTGACTGCAGGTGTTCTGCAAAGCTTTACGTTTACGTTTGGTCTCTCCAATGTAGAGGAGACCACATTGGGAGCAACGAATGCAGTAGACTAAGTTGGGGGAAATGCAAGTGAAATGCTGCTTCACTTGAAAGGAGTGTTTGGGCCCTTGGACGGTGAGGAGAGAGGAAGTGAAGGGGCAGGTTACATCTTTTACGTGGGCATGGGGAGGTGCCATAGGTGGGGGTTGAGGAGTAGGGGGTGATGGAGGAGTGAACCAGGGTGTCCCGGAGGGAATGATCCCTATGGAATGCCAACAAGTGGGGTGAAGGGAAGAGGTGTTTGGTGGTGGCATCATGCTGGAGTTGGCGGAAATGGCGGAGGATGATCCTTTGAATGCGGAGGCTGGTGGGGTGATAAGTGAGGACAAGGGGGACCCTATCATGTTTCTGGGAGGGAGGAGAAGGCGTGAATGTGGATGCACGGGAGATGGGCCGGACACGGTTGAGGGCCCTGTCAACGACCGTGGGTGGAAAACCTTGGTTAAGGAAGAAGGAGGACATGTCAGAGGAGCTGTTTTTGAAGGTAGTATCATCGGAACAGCTACGATGGAGGTGAAGGAACTGAGAGAATGGGATGGAGTCCTTACAGGATGCGGGGTGTGAGGAGCTGTAGTCGAGGTAGCTGTGGGAGTCGGTAGGCTTGTAATGGATATTGGTGGACAGTCTATCACCAGAGATTGAGACAGAGAGCTCAAGGAAGGAAAGGGAAGTGTCAGAGATGGACCACGTGAAAATGATGGAGGGGTGGAGATTGGAAACAAAATTAATAAATTTTTCCAAGTCCCGACGAGAGCATGAAGCAGCACCGAAGTAATCATCGATGTACCAGAGAAAGAGTTGTGGAAGGGGGCCGGAGTAGGACTGGAACAAGGAATATTCCACATACCCCATAAAGAGACAGGCATAGCTGGGGTCCATGCAGGTACCCATAGCCACACCTTTTATTTGGCGGAAGTGAGAGGAGTTGAAGAAGAAATTGTTCAGTGTGAGAACAAGTTCAGCCAGACGGAGGAGAATAGTGGTGGATGGGGATTGTTCAGACCTCTGTTCGAGGAAGAAGCTAAGGGCCCTCAGACCATCCTGGTGGGGGATGGAGGTGTAGAGGGATTGGACGTCCATGGCGAAGAGGAAGCGGTTGGGGCCAGGGAACTGGAAATTGTTGATGTGACGTAAGGTGTCAAAGGAATCACGGATGTAGGTGGGAAGGGACTGAACAAGGGGAAAGAGAAGACAGTCAAGATAACGAGAAATGAGTTCTGTGGGGCAGGAGCAAGCTGACACAATCGGTCTACCGGGACAGTTCTGTTTGTGTTTCTCCACAAACAGAACTGTCCCGGTAGACCGATCGTGTCAGCTTGCTCCTGCCCCACAGAACTCATTTCTCGTTATCTTGACTCCATTCTCTCTCCCCTTGTCCAGACCCTTCCCACCTACATCCGTGATTCCTCTGACACCTTACGTCACATCAACAATTTCCAGTTCCCTGGCCCCAACCGCTTCCTCTTCACCATGGACGTCCAATCCCTCTACACCTCCATCCCCCACCAGGATGGTCTGAGGGCCCTTAGCTTCTTCCTCGAACAAAGGACTGAACAATCCCCATCCACCACTACTCTCCTCCGTCTGGCTGAACTTGTTCTCACACTGAACAATTTCTTCTTCAACTCCTCTCACTTCCGCCAAATAAAAGGTGTGGCTATGGGTACCCGCATGGGCCCCAGCTATGCCTGTCTCTTTATGGGGTATGTGGAACATTCCTTGTTCCAGTCCTACTCCGGCCCCCTTCCACAACTCTTTCTCTGGCACATCGATGATTACTTCGGTGCTGCTTCATGTTCTCGTCAGGACTTGGAAAAATTTATTAATTTTGTTTCCAATCTCCACCCCTCCATCATATTCACGTGGTCCATCTCTGACACTTCCCTTCCCTTCCTTGAGCTCTCTGTCTCAATCTCTGGTGATAGACTGTCCACCAATATCCATTACAAGCCTACCGACTCCCACAGCTACCTCGACTACAGCTCCTCACACCCCGCATCCTGTAAGGACTCCATCCCATTCTCTCAGTTCCTTCACCTCCATCGTAGCTGTTCCGATGATACTACCTTCAAAAACAGCTCCTCTGACATGTCCTCCTTCTTCCTTAACCAAGGTTTTCCACCCACGGTCGTTGACAGGGCCCTCAACCGTGTCCGGCCCATCTCCCGTGCATCCACATTCACGCCTTCTCCTCCCTCCCAGAAACATGATAGGGTCCCCCTTGTCCTCACTTATCACCCCACCAGCCTCCGCAATCAAAGGATCATCCTCCGCCATTTCCGCCAACTCCAGCATGATGCCACCACCAAACACCTCTTCCCTTCACCCCACTTGTTGGCATTCCATAGGGATCATTCCCTCCGGGACACCCTGGTCCACTCCTCCATCACCCCCTACTCCTCAACCCCCACCTATGGCACCTCCCCATGCCCACGCAAAAGATGTAACCTGCCCCTTCACTTCCTCTCTCCTCACCGTCCAAGGGCCCAAACACTCCTTTCAAGTGAAGCAGCATTTCACTTGCATTTCCCCCAACTTAGTCTACTGCATTCGTTGCTCCCAATGTGGTCTCCTCTACATTGGAGAGACCAAACGTAAACGTAAAGCTTTGCAGAACACCTGCAGTCAGTCCGCAAGAATGACCCAAACCTCCCTGTCGCTTGCCATTTAACACTCCACCCTGCTCTCTTGCTCACATGTCTGTCCTTGGCTTGCTGCATTGTTCCAGTGAAGCCCAACGCAAACCAGAGGAACAGCACCTCATCTTCTGACTAGGCACTTTACAGCCTTCTGGACTGAATATTGAATTCAACAACTTTAGGTCTTGAATTCCCTCCTCCATCCCCACCCCCTTTCTGTTTCTTCCCCCTTCCTTTTGTTTTTTTCCAATAAATTATATAGACTTTTCTTTTCCCACCTATTTCCATCATTTTTAAATATTTTTAAATCTTTTATGCTCCCCCCACCCCCACTAGAGCTATACCTTGAGTGCCCTACCATCCATTCTTAATGAGCACATTCGTTTAGATAATATCGCCAACTTCAACAGCTATGTGTTCTTTTGTTCTTTTGTCTGTGACATCTTTTGATGATCTGCTCCTATCACTGCTTGCTTGTCCCTACAACCACACCACCCCCGTCCACTTCTCTCCCCCAACCCAACTCCACCACCCCCCCGCCCCCCCCACACACACACATACACACACACACACACACCTTAAACCAGCTTATATTTCACCCCTTCCTTGGACTAACCTAGTTCTGTTGAAGGGTCATGAGGACTCGAAACGTCAACTCTTTTCTTCTCCGCTGCCAGACCTGCTGAGATTTTCCTGAAGGAAAAGAGTTGTGGCTGGTAGGTCATGGAGGGCAGGTGGAAGGTGATGCCAGCGGTGTCAACAGTGATGGGGGAAAGGAACTGGGTGATTGGGAGAGGGGAAAAGATGGGGGAGCTTTCGAAAAACCAAATCCATGCCATGCTGTCTAAATCGAAAGTGAAACAACAGCTGTGGTGGGCAAGATCAGGTGCTCCGTGGGAGTGCGATCATTGGATGGGTGGAGATGCAGGTCAGCTCAGATGGGCAACTGAATGCAAACCCCAGCTGGCAGCATTCAAAATGCTCAGGACATTGAGGTGAATGTCATACACAAAGGACCCGCTTGCGTGGGAGAGTGCTTGCACGAGGCTCCAAAAGGCCCTGCCACACTCACACTCCTCCCTCCAGAATCACTCATTGGCCAGCTGCTCCATCTGCAGTGACAGAGGACAAGGTTGAAGGGCTCACAGGCAAAGGAGACTTGGAAGGAAAGGACAGCCTCTGAGATTTCTGGGTGTATGACTCAAGGGTGTCCTGCTGCCACTTCTCTTCCCATCGGGTGCCCAAGGGCCCCAGCCTGGCTCCTTGAGAGGAGGGAGCACCTTGAGGGGTGTAGAGATGCCCCGTTTCCCTCTCGCATCGTCACTGCAGGATCTCACCCATGGCTCCCTTGATGGAGTGCAAGTCTACACACATCTCCACGTTCTGCTGGACCAGGGCCTCCATCGCATCCGCCATCCTCCCCATGGAGACCTGCATACATGCACATGTGGGTACCACTTCATCAGAGAGCTGGTGAATGCACTCCACTGCCTTACGTGCCACTCTGTTGAGGGCTTCCAATAGCTCTGCGTGATGTTCCCATGCCTTCTGCTGACTCTCCAGGATGAGTTGGAAGGCCAAATCCAGAGGCTTGTCATCTAACTCGGACCTCACAGGTACCTGTTCCCAAGCAGTTGTCTGAGTGCTGGGGAGCTCGGACGAACCTGCTTCCTCCCTCTGCGGGCACATGTCCATGCGGTGACCACCAGCTTGTGAACCCGAGCCTGCTCTAAATCTAGATCCCACTGAGGTGTTTGTCTCTGTGCTGGTGCAGGGTGTGGGTAAGCGCAGTGATGGGTCTTGTGGGCTGCTTATTTCCAGCTCTTCAGTAAAGGAAGCATCCTCTTGACTGGAGGTGAGGACCTGGATGGAGCTGAGGAACTGGCTGGCTGAGGGTGTCAGTCGCTTGGCAGAGCTCCCTTGGACCAAAGTAGAGACAAGCAGTGCATGGCAGCAGAGTCAAAAGCGGAAGAGAGAATACTTACATTTGTGTAGAGAGAAGGATGATGTGGTGCAGGATCCTCATGCGGGTGTTCGCCGCTGACCTTACCGTCACTCCGGCCACAGTCATGTCCTCTCCAGTCAGCATGATGGCACATTCCTCAAAGTGAGTGAGGGGCCTTATGTGGGCCACTCCACCCCAGGCCTGGGACCTCTTCCTGCTGAGGTGAGCAGGCTTCTCCTGCATGAAAACGGATGGAGAGAGTGTCAGCAGGACATATTGCACTGCGTGGAATGTTTGTGTGGTGAGCAGAACCATTGGCAGGATGTGGATGCAAGCTTGAGAAGGCAAGAGCCTGATGGAGATGTGAGGGTATGTATGAGAGTTAGTGGTGTCCCTTGAGGAGTGAGATCCCTGTGGAAGTGTGATGGATTTGTGCGTGTGCGAGTTGAGAGTGATGAGAAGTGTGAGTTACCCTAGCAGAATGGATGAGGCCATTCATCCTGTAGTGGTTCCGGGTGGCTGTCCTGTTTTGCAGAGAATTGGCACTGACCAATGCTGACGCCGCCACCCGTGCTGGATTGGTGATGCAGCCGCCCATCCTGCAGCCAGAGCGGGGCTAGTAGAGGACATCGCAGTGGGCCTCCATGGCGTTCAAAAGGTGCTCAAGGGATGCATCACTGAAGCGGGGGGGCTGCAGTCTTTTTGCCTTTTGGGACCATCCTCGTCTTCCACGAGGCAGTCATGGGCTAGAAACACTGAGAGGTGAGTGCGCGGCTGCGCTTTAAATGTGAAGCCCGGCATGATGAAGCTGCGAGGTGATGGCATGGTGGGCGAATGAGAGCCCGTCTGTCATGGAAACGGTGTGTTTCCTGGGAATGCAATTAATGTGGTGGGATTGAGACGATGCAGCATGTGAGGCCACCATTGTGGCCGGCAGGTAAAACTTTGTTTTACCCACCTGCTACCGCACTTAGTTGCTGAGTCAAAATCCTGGAACTCCCTTACTAACAGCACTGTGGGTGTACCTATGCCACATGGACTGCAGCGGTTCAAGAAGGCAGCTCACCACTATCTTCTCAAGGACAACTAGGGATGGGCAATAAATGCTGGCCAAGCCAGTGAAGCCCACATACCATGAATGAATAAAAAAAAAATGAACAAAAAGTAATCTGGGACGATTCCACCCCATGTGATGTAGGTTCACCCACAGTGCTGTTAGGGAGGGAGTTCCAGGATTTTGACCCAGCGACAGTGAAGAAACGGCGATATAGTTACAAGTAAGGATGGTGAGTGGCTTGGAGGGGAACTGGAGGTGGTGATCCCATCTGTCTGCTGCCCTTGTCTTTCGAGACGTTAGTGAGCGTGGGTTTCGAAGGTGCTTAATCCTTTTTAACCCTTTAAGCCCGTCTTTTACTTAATCTTTGAGTAATGAATAATCCCACTGATAAAAGAAATGTAAAACAATTTTTTCCAACTGCCGAGTGAACTAAAGATTCAGATAAAATCTTGACATTTCCAATGTGATATAATGAGGAATAAATAAACACGTTGGGACATTTTGCATACATTAAAGGCACTATATAATTCAAATTGAGTGCCTTGACACTAAATAGCAGTGAACATTTGATTTTCAAAAGAAATGCAGAAAAAATTCTATAAAGCTTGGTTATTGACAACAAATTGATATACACCTCATAGTCTAACTGTCCCATTCAACTGTTAAAATGTATTCTTTTAAAAATGGGTCCTCAAATCAACCTGAACATAACCAAAATAGGATGGGATAAGAAAGGGCCCTTTCTATAGCTACACATGTAGATATTTGCATAAATCCAAACTACTTACCAGTTGGAATGACTGCATTAGGAAAGTGCTGAGGGGTCTGTTTCCTGAAACAGCCAAAGCAAAGAGGTAATAAGTTACTTATACCCTAATCCAGTATTAACAATCGTCTGTAAGATGCATGTAAACCTGCTGTATGGTGGAGTTTTATGTTAGTCCATCGTTAAACCAGACTCTCAGCTATGTGCAAAGTTTATGGTGCCCAGATGCTATTAAATATATGCATGTGTTTGTCAGATTTACGAGGGGCCACTTGATTTAATGGCCTTCTTAAATCGCTAGTCTTTTACGCTGGAAATGATACAGGAGACAAAGAATAAAAGGAAGTGAGTTATTAAAAAAAACGCAACTATAGGTGCAAAAGTTTTATGTTTGCTGTCACTAAAAGATTTGCTCAGGGTTTTACATTCGGTAGTTCTGAAATTACAGAGCTATACCTCAATCTTGGGAAATTCTCTCTCCACACCTCCCCCACCTCCCAAAAAATGTTACTAATGGGCCAACTGTTACTCCTTCATGAACTAACCTACATCAACAACTTATATTTATATAGCGCCTTTAAAGCAATAAAACATCCAAAAGCGCTTTACAGAAGCATTATAAAACAAAGGGCATGACACCAAGCCGCATAAGGAGATATTACATCAGATAATCAAAAGCTTGTCCAAAGATGTAGGTTTTAAGGAGAATCTTTAAGGAGGAAAGTGAAGTAGAGAGGCATAGAGGCGTAGGGAGGGTATTCCAGAGCTTGGGGCCTAGGCAACTGAAGGCACAGACAACAATGGTGGAGCAATTAAAATTGGGGATATTGTATAGGCCAGCATTTGGATAACTGCAGATATCTTAGAGAGTTATAGGGCTGGAGGAGATTATATAGATAAGGAAGGATGAGGCCATGGAGGGTTTTGAAAACAAGAATGAGAACTTTAAAATCAAGATCTTTCTTAACCAGGACCCAGTGTCAGTCTGCGAGTACAGGGGTGATAGGGGAATGGGGCTTGCAAGTTAAGAGATGGGCATCATAGTTTTGGAGGTCCTCAAGTTTACCAAGGTTAGAATGTGAGAGATCAGCCTTGAGCGCATTGGAATAATGAAGAGGTAATGAAAGCATGCATAAGGATTCCAGCAGCAGATTAGCTGAGACAGGGGCAAAGACAGGAGATGTTACTGAAGTGGAAACCTTAGTGATGGCATGAATATGAAGTTGGAAACTCACCTTAGGACCATATGTGGCACCAATGTTGTGAACAAACTGGCTTAATCTCAAACTGTTGTAAGGGAGAGGGCTGAGAGGGTTGGTAGATAGGGAATGGAATTTGAAGCAGGGAACAAAAACAATGGCTTGAGTCTTCCCAATATTTTGTTGGAGGGAATTTCAACTCATCCAATACTGGATGATAGACAAGCAGTCTGATTATGTAGCAATAGTGGAGGAGTTGAGAGAAGTGGCAGTGAGGTAGAACTGGGTGTTGTCAGCCTTCATGTGAAAACCTAATGCTGTGTCTTCAGATCATGTCACATAGGGGCAGCATGTAGATGAGAAATAGCAGGGGGCCAGGGGTAGATCCAAGAGGGACAGCAGAGGTAATGATGCAGAACAGGAAGGGGCGCCATTGCAGATAATTCTCTAGCTACGGTTATATAGATAAGAATGGAACCGGGTGAGAGCAGTTCCATCCAGCTGGACGACAGTGGAGAAGGATGGTGTGATCAGACATGTCAAAGGCTGCAGCCAGGTCGAGAAGGACAAAGAAAGTTTACCTTTGTCATAGTCACATAGGATGTCATTTGTGAATTTGTTAAGAGATGTGTTGATACTGTGACAGGGGCAGAAACCTGACTGGAGAGATTAAAACGTAGACTCAAGGGAAAGATGGGATTGGATTTGGGAGATGACAATACGTTCATGGACTTTTAAAAGGAAAAGTAGTTTGGAGATGGGACAGTAGCTTGCAAAAGATGTTGCAGTTTGCAGGCTCAAAGAAGATAGGAATAACACCTGAAGAAAGAGAACTGTTCATAATAACAGCTAACTTGGGAGCCAGAAGGGGAAGTTAGGTGATCAACAGTTTAGTTGGAATAGGATTGAGGGAAGAGGAGTTCCCTCAATGGACAAGGTGAACTCAGAGAGGGCATGAGGAGAGAAGGAGAGAAACTAGAGAAAGATGCAAATTCAGGATTATGGTAGGGCAAACACTAAAGGAAGTTTCGAGTTGGAGAAGGAGTCGACAATGACCTGGAGCTCGGTTTCTGAGTGAGCACACACACATGCGCTATCTGCGCACTGAAACTCAATGACTGAGGTTGGAGTAATTTCGGTTTTGGATTGAATACAGCATAGGTTGAACAACTCTACAGAATTTATCAAGTAAATTGCTCATGCATTTAGTTTTAACACATTCTGCTGCATTATTAATAATGACATTTAATCAGTTAGATCGTCTTGATAAATATGAAGCGGGGTGGGTAGTGGGTGGGGGTTGTTCCAATCAACAGGTTCCATTTCAATAACAACATGTATTTAAATAGTGCCTTTGATATAGAAAGAAAGACTTGCAATTATCTGACATCATACGCAACCTCAGGGTGTATCAGATGTGCTTTTCAGCCAATGAATTAGTTTTGAAGTGCAGTTGCTGTGGTAATGTAGAAATATATATATAAATATAGAATAGAATAAATATATGTATATATTGAAAATATCCCAAAGTATATGTCAGATTCATATTTAAACAAAAATGGACACCGAACCAAATGGCTATATTAGGAGGGCCAATTACCGAAAGCTTGGTCAAAGATCGATTTTGAAGAGGTCTTCATATGATTGGGGGGGATTTCCAGAACATAGGGACCAGCTGGCTGAAGAACTGGCTGCAAATGGTGGGGTGAAAGACGTGGGGGATGCACAAAAGACCAGAGTTAGATGAAAGCAGAATTCTAGGGAGATTGTAGGAAGCTATAGAGCTTGAGAGGGATAAGCCCATGAAGAGATTTCAACATAAGAATGAGAATTTTAAATTGAAGATGTGGGTACCAGGATTCAGTGTAGGTCAGGAGAGATAAACTCCCGATTAGGTTGATAGGTTACGTGGAACAAATCTAGCCACGTAGTACAAACGATAATTACGTTTTTAAAAGAGCAGAATCATTGCCCTGGGAATGCATGTGCAAACAGTGCTGTCTCGAACGCCTCATCTGTAATTAGGGCCAGGATTTTATATTGTTCGGGCGGGAGCAGGCGGGAGCAGTCGTGGAGCCAACCGCCGCCCTTGATCGGCTCCGCACCACGATTTCTCGCGGGCAGGCCAATTAAGGCCCGCCCAGCGTGGATCGTGAGCGGTAGTGCTTGCTACCTGTGCGGGCGAGGGGAGGAGGGAGAGCTGGGCTCGGAGTGAGTTTGTGCATGTGCGCAAAAGAATGCTTCAATTTCCCTGAGGCATGGAGCTGCGTCAGGGAGATTGAAGTGTTTTTTAAAAAAATAAATGAAGACTTGAAAACTTTAATGAAGCATGCCCCATCTGTGACTGTGTCACATGAGATGGGACATGTTTTTATTTTGAAAATAACGTTTTTTTAATTAGTATCAGCTTTAGGAAACGTCATCCTGCTCGTGGATGAGGTTTCCTAAAAAATGTAAAGGCCGCTTGGCCTTTTCACCTGCCTGCCAACCATAAGGTTGGACGGGCAGTTGTAAAATGCAACTTAATTACCTAGTTAATGGCCTTAATTGGCCTTTCAATTATTGGCGGGCACACAGCCGACTCTGGTGTGTGCCTGCTGAACGAAATACCACGCGAGTTCGCGATCACGTCGGGACACGTCAATTTACATTCCAGCATGTCGGGCACACACCCGCACGTTGAACTTAAAATTCTACCCTAGAAGTATGACTAGGATCTTAGTCCCTTCAGTGTGCTCCAGTAAACCAACTCCAATTGGATTTCAATGGCTCAGATATTGTTATGGAATACAAGCAGACAAACACCATAATTTGAAATTTATTTCTCTGCCCTTTTTAGCAGAGGCATTTAGCCATTTGAATTAAATGGATTAACGTCTCCACAGAAAGAGTAGAGAAATTTCAGACAAATGGGTGAAACATTTGTCTGCCTGTATCTCACAGTGTAAATTGCCATCATCTACAAGGCCAATATAAGCACTGACAACATGAGTAGCCAGAACAAGCATATCTATCGTTGAGATGTCAGCCATGTCTCAGTGGTAGCACTGTCAACTCTGAATCAGAAAATTGTGGGTTCAAGTTCCACTCCAGAGACAAGCATTGCGCCTAACTAGACAATCCAGCGCAGTTGGTGGTGTCATCTTTTGGATGAGATGTTAAATTCAGGCCCCTCAGTCTTCCATCTTAGGTGGCGAAAAGATTCCAGGATGTCTATTTGAAGAAGAGCAGGAGAGCTTCCCTTAGTGTCCTGGCCAATATTTATCCCTCAAACAATATCACCAGAGTAGATTATCTGGTTATTTTCACAGTGCTGTTTGTGGGACCTTGCTCGAACTTACTGCCAGATTTCCTATGTTACTACTCCAACACATTCCTTACTGGTCTCCCAAATTCCTTCCTCTGTAAACTCTGCTGCCTGTGACTTAACTTGCACCAAGTCCTGTTCACCTAACATCCCTCTGCTGTCTGACCTACATTGGCTCCTAATCAAGCAAAGTCTTGATTTTAAATTTGTCAGCCTTGTTTTCAAATCCCTCTATGGCCTCGGCCCTCTCTTTGCCTGTCATCTCCTCCAGCACCTCAACCCTCTGAGATAACTGCGCTCATCTACTTCTGGTCTCTTGACCATTTCAGATTTTAATCACTCCACCATTGATGGCTGCACCTTGAGTTGTCTAGGACCTAATCTCAAATTCCCTCCCCATTCTGCTTCTCTACTTCAGCATTCCTTGTTTAAGACACTCCTTAAAAGCTACCTCTTTGACGCAATTTTTGGTTTTCTGACCTAAAAGCTCCTTATGTGGATCAGTGTCATTCTTTGTGTTATAGAGTTCCCATGGGGGAGAATTTTCTGCATGTCGGGCGAGCTGGTCAGGAGAGGGCATGGATGAGCGTGGAGCTGATTGCCACCTGTGTCAACCCGACGGCCTGTTTAAAGAGTGCGCAGGCAGCCTTCCAAAGGCTGGCAACGATGGCCACCACAAGAGCTCCCAAGGGCGCTGTCGGAGAGCAGGCCAGGCAGGAAGGCAGGTTGGCGGGGCATCATGCCCCGAGATTCTCAGATGAGTGCCTCGCTGCCCTCCTCGAGGAGGTGGCACCACAGCGCAAAATCATCGTGCCGAGGGACGGGAGGAGGAGGCCCCTCTCCACATGATGAAATGGGAGGAGGTGGCAGAAAGGGTCAGCGCACACGATGTGGTGCGACGCACCTGGGTTCAGTACCGCAAGTGCTTCAGCGACCTGTTGCGATCGGGAAGGGTGAGTACCATGTTGGCGTGGGTCACTTAGCACAGCAGTTAGGTTGGCCCCCCTGGCCCTCCTCTCTCCCGACTATGAATGTAGTTACTATATTGAATCATTCATGGCATGTGGCCTTCGTTGCGAGGGCCAGCATTTATTTCCCATGCCTAGTTGCCCCTGAGAGGGTGGTGCTGAGCTGTCTTCTGTATCCACTGCATGTGGTACACTTACACCCACAGTACTGTTTTGGGGAGGCGACCTCAAGGATCTGTACCTGGGCACAGTGCTGGAACGCCGAAACATTTCAAAGTCAGGATGCTGACTGACTAGGAGGGGAACTTCCAGGTGGTGGGGCACCCATCCTTCTGCTGCCCTTGGCGTTCTACGTGGCAGTGCTTCCTTGCTTTGGAAGGTGGTACAGTGTGAGTGGCAAATGTGATGAAGGCAGCATCTGGGCAAGGGGTCAGCCCTGGCTGCTTGGTGTGAGTGTACGGTGGCTCCAGGGTCACGATTTACATGAGCCCTGCAATGTTTCACTCAGGTGGGGGTGGCAGGGATGCAATGGCAAACCAGGTACAGGGTGAACTAATCAATGCTCCTCTGTCCTTTCAGGAGAAGACCGCACACAATAACGCTGAGTGGATGTGGACTGGCGGAGGACAGGCCCAACTATTCATACTCACCAGATACGAGCAGGAGGCTCTCGGGCTGGAGAGCCACCATACGCCCAGGTCAACCAGTAGCGGTGAAGTTGGGGTGCCAGTGGGAGGTAAGAGTGCCGTGCACTGAGGTCACAATGTCTGTCCTAGCAACCATTCCACTGTTGACTGTTTATTGAATTCAGCATCCAACATGGGTTTTCTATTGATTATGGAAGGAGGAGCGCATCCTGATCAGGGAGCCAGGCATGCACATTAACAGTGTCACGACTTCAACTAATCAAATGTTCTTGTTTTTCCTTTCCACCTCATGGGAGCAGGCCCGGAACGTGGAGTCAGAGGGCCTGCCACTAACACCTGAGGGCCCTGATGACTTACAAGCACCAGCGTGACAACATCTCAGCCAGGCAGGCACCAGCGCAGATACTAGCACCTCTGTGGGGATTAGATCATTGGCTAGTGTCCCGGGGCACAATGGTGAGGTCACTTCACACTCACTTGAGGTGCAGGCGGAGACAGAGAATGCCCATGGGAGGACTGCAGGGGACCAGGACCTGCTCAGTCGGTGGCTGATGATGTGCCTCTGGAGTCGTTCCTGAGGCAGCAGACGCTGCAAGTCCAGCAGGGTCTGCGGGAGCATCTAGAGGAGATATATGAGGCAATGTGTGCCATGGTCTCTGTGATGGAGGAGTCCATCCGGAGCATCAGCAATGCATTGACCCTCATGGCCAAGCGCAATGCTTCCTCCATGGAGACAGTGCCAATTCTCATGGCGAGGCTCTTCCAGGTGAACAATCAGAGCTTCCTGAGGATGCATTTGGACTAGCAAGCCCTCACAGCAGCATTGATCTCAGCTGGTCAGTGTCAGTGTGGGAGATGGATTGGGCTCCTATTGTTCCTGCTGCTCAGCTTCTGTTCTTGGATGGCAGAGAGGCGTCATGAGCCCCCTTTTGAGGGGATAGCCCTTGTCACCCAGCAGCCATCCATCCAGCCGGGCTGGAGCACTGAAGAGCCTCGGCACCTGGAAGTGTCTGAGGATGTATGCATCATGGGAGCTGCCTGGGTACCTTGCACAGACTTGCAGAATCTGTATCCTATGGTCACACACTGTCTGCACGTTCCTGGAGTGGAATTCCTTCCTGTTGACAAAGGCACCTGGCTGACCGGCTGGTGCCTTGATGGCCATGTGTGCAGTCAATTGCGCCCTGGATGCAGGAGAACCCAGAAAACACTGCGAAGCCTCTAACTCGCTCCTCCTGGCTGGCCTCGTCCCAGTGGTAGTGAGTGAAAGTCACTGCAAGCCTGAACAGAGCATCTGTCACCTGCTTGATACAACTGTGGACAGCTGACTGGGAGAATCCGCAAAGATCACCCACCAACTCCTGGAAAGAGCCGGAGGCATAGAAGTTGACGGCAGCTGTGAACTTCAACGCCACTGGCCCACCCACAGTTGGCACTGATCTCAGGGCCTATCATCTGACTAATGGAGGTGACTGCCTCCCTTGAGAGATGGAGCCTCCTTCAGCACTGCATCTCTTACATATTGAGGTAGCTGCTTCGCCACCTGTAAACACTGGCAGCAGGATAGTGGCATCTTCTGTGGCCCCTTTCGCCTTGCACTTCCTGTTGGCCATGCACCCCTTGTGCCTGCGCCTGTCCTCCCAAAGGTGGCTCCCCTGGATGCTGACTATGGACTCCTGGCCTCCTCCCCCTTCTGGCCCTCTCTTCCTCCTGAGAGGAGGTGCCTCCAGTGGGGAGCACAACTCCCATTCCTAAGGTAAGGGAAGGCTGCCTAAAACCAGCAAGGCCCCAAGAATGATGTTTACTCCAGAGTCCTGACCTGTCATTCCTGTATAAGCAGCTGCGAAGAGGTTTGAAGTTCTCCTGTTCACACAAGCAAGTAGCAGTAAGTTTAACAATTCAATTTCTAACAAATACCGCTCGCGAGTCCACTCACCCTTCTTATCCCAACAGTGCATGAGGTTTTTAAAAATGTAGCCTACCTGTTGCACCCGTGCAACACTCTGAAGAACGCATGGGGTCTGAAGAATCTCCATCTATTAATGCCTCAAGAGCCTTAAGTGGCCCGTAAGTTAATTGTGGGCATGCATCGGAGCTCATAGCGCACCCGCCCACTGAAATATCGCGTTGGCGCATGGTGATGTTGTGCATCATTTTACATGTCGGCGTGTTGGGCCTGCCCCCACACACCGATGTCAAAATTCTGGCCATGAAGTGGCTTGAGACATTTCATTATATTAATGGCATTATATAAATATAAATCATTTTATATTTGCTGTAAATATTGCTGGGTAGAAGGTTTCAGAAAGGATAGGAAGGGACAGAAAGGAGGAAGGCTAGCAGTATTGATTAGGGAAAACATTACAGTGCTGAAGAGGGAGATGTGCCAGAATGGTCAAAGAATCTTTCGGTTAGAGCTAAGAAATATTAGAGGTATCATTACATTGTTGGGTCTATTCTATAGGGTACCAACTAGTGCAAATATATGCAGGAACAAATTTCAAAGGAAATTACAGAAAGTTGCAAGAATTATAGGGTAGTAATAATAGGGGCTTTTAATTATCCTAATATGGACTAATTGTGTGTAGGGCAGAGAAGGGCAAGAGTTTTTAGAGTGTGTCCAGGAGAAATTTCTACATCAGCATGATTCCAGTCCAACGACGAAGGAGGTATTGTTAGATATGGTTCCAGGAATGAAGTGGGTATGGATCAAGTGCCAGCAGGAGAATGTTTAGGGGGCAAAAATCATAATACTACAAGTTTTAGGTTGATTATGGAAAAGGACAAGGCACAATCCAGAGTAAGAATAAGTGAAATAGGGGAGGGCAAACTTGAATGCAATAAGAACAGATCTGGCCTAAATAAATTGAAATCAAAGATTATAAAAGACCAATGGGTTGTTGTCCTTATTATGTGTGGCCTACATGTGATTCCAGACTTACAGCGTATAGTTTGGGTACATTTTCACAAGAGGGAGAGGTAGGGTAGACAAATCCACAGATCCCTGGGCCAGGATTTTCCATGCCCACTGGCATCGGGCGTGTTCGGTGGTGTAAGCAGACAATATGGCAAGAAGGCCAAAAATTGGTTTTGCGATGTCGTGAAACCAGTTTGCGATCATCTGCTCTGCCCGCCGATGGCAAGCCATGTTCCCCGCCATCGGACGTCCCTCATTGTACTACATCAGCATTTCATTACAAGGCCAGCTCACTGGACTCATTCCCACTGCTGGATTGTCCGCCCACATCGGCAGGAAAACACACTGATGTATTTCACAACAGCACATATCAGGCACGCTTTTTTCGGGCTGCACTTCACTCGGGGCTTCAAGGTTTGCTTGACTACCTTGCTTCAGTCAGCACTCGCAGTCATCAGCACCAGGCTTCACAGACAACACCACATCACTTTTCGGGGGGGCTCATGGGTAGTTCTCTACCTACCAGATCAGCCATATGTGGATTTCTTTTCAACGGCTGCAGGGCAAGGCCTTGCTTGGGGAAGGGGGAGAAGTGGCCTCGGGCAAGGGAAGAGGCTGCAGGACAAGAGCTGTATTGGGGAAGGAGGGCATCCCAGGGTGTGTGTGGGGGCATTGTTGATCTGTGCAAGCGGCCTCAAGATGGTGAGGGCTGAAGAGGCAGTCTCAGAGGAGATGAGGCCAGATGGACATGTGAGGGTATGTGTGTGAAAATGGATGGTAATGCCCCTTGAGCTGGCAGTGAGTGAGATGCCAGTGAATGTGTGATGGGCTTGAGTGTGTGAGTTTAGAGTGATGAGATGGTTGCACGGATGAGATCATTCATCCCCTATCTGCACTGGATGGCCAAACTCTTCTGTGTAAAATTGGCACTGATCATCACTGCTATCACCTACCAAGCCAGAGTGGTGATGTAGCTTCCTTCCTGCGGACAGAGTGGGGTTAGAGGACATCACAACAGGCCTCTACAGTGTCCAAAAGGCGCTCGTGGGCTGCAGTCTTCCTGCCTTTTGGGGCCATGTCTTCTTTGCTGCAGTCCTGGGCTGGAAGCATTGAGCATGGCTATACTTTAAAAGTGGTGCCTGGCGTGATAAAGTGGCAAGGTGATGGTGTGGCGGGCAAATGAGAGCCCACGCACCATGGAAATGGTATGTTTCCTAGGAATGTATCAGTAATGTGGCGGGTCTGGGACAATACAGTGTGAAAACCCACCATTGCGGCCAACGGGTAAACATTGTTTTATCTGCCTGCTACCACATGGCACAAATCTGGGACGATTCCACCACTGGATAACAAAAGAAATAGAGAATAAGATGAATCAAATAAGGGCACATAAGACCGGTGGATAACACAATTGAGAACCAAGATAAATATAGAATATACAGGTGGGAAGTGAAAAAACAAACAAGAAAAACAGAGAGAGAGTATGAGAAGAGACTGGCAACTAAAATAAAATGGAATACAAAAGCCTTCTGTGGGCATATAAATAGCAAAAGGGTGGTGAAATAAGGAGAGATGGTGATTATGGACCTTAAAGTGGATTAATGCATGGAGGCAGGGGCATGCTGTGGTACTAAATTAGTACTTTACCAAGGAACAGGATGCAGCCCAAGTGATAGTGAAAGACGAGGTAGTTGAGAGATTTGGTGGATTAAAATTGATAAATTGGATAGTTTGGCTGTACTTGAAGTTGATAAGTTGCCAGGGCCGGATGAGATGCATTCAAAGATACTGAGCAAATATGGGTAGAAATTGTGAAGGCACTGGTCATAATTTTCCAATTCTGCTTACATATAGGATTGGTGCCAGAGGTTTGAGGAATTGTAAATGTTACACCCTTATTCAAAAATGGGCATAAGAATAAACCAGCAACTACAGACCATCAGTTTAACCCCAGTGGTGGGGAAGCTTATAGAAATGACAATTCGGGACAAAACTAACAGTTACTTGGGCAAGCGCCCAAGGATTAATTAAGGAAAGTCAGCATACATTTGTTAAGGGAAAATCATATTTATCTAACTTGCTTGAGTATTTTTGTGAGGTAACAGAGGGGGGTAAGGGTAATCTGATTCACACGGTGTACATGGACTTCCAAAAGGCCTTGTGATAAAAGGCCACATAACAGACTTGACAGCAAAGTTAGAGCTCATGGAATAAAAGGGAAAGTAGCAATATGGATACAAAATTGGCAGAGTGACAGGAAACCGAGTAGTGGTGAACAGTTGTTTTTCGGACTTGAAGGAAGGTATATAGTGTGATTCCCCAGGGGCTGGACCCCTGCTTTTCTTGATATACATTAATGATCTAGATTTGGATGTATAGGGCACAATTTCAAAATTTGTAGATGACACAAAAACTTGAAAATATTGTGAATTGTGAGGAGGGTAGTGTTAAACTTCAAAAGGACATAGACTGATGGAATGGGCAGACACATAGCAGATGGAAATTTAATGTACAGAGGCAGTAGGAAGAATGATAGGAGGCAACATAAAACAAAGGGAACAATTCTAAAGGGGTGCAGAAGCAGAGGGACTTGGGGGTATACGCAAATCATTGAAGGTAGTAGGGCAGTTTGAGAAAGCGGATAATATGGCATACAGGATCCTGAGATTTACAAATATGGGCATAGAGTTCAAAAGCCTAGGAATCATGTGACGAGTAACTCACCTCCTGACTCCCCAAAGCCTGTCCACTATCTACAAGGCACAAGTCAGGAGTGTGATGGAATACTCTCCACTTGCCTGGATGAATGCAGCTCCCACAATACTCAAGGAGCTTGACACCATTCAGGATAAAGCAGCCTGCTTGATTAGCACCACATCCACAAATATTCACTCCCTCTGCTACCGTTTCACAGTAGCAGCAGTGTGTACCATCTACAAGACACACTGCAGGAATTCTCTAAGGGTCCTTCAACAGCACCTTCCAAACCCATGGCCACAACATATAGAAGGTCAAGGGCAGCAGATAGGTGGGAACACCTCAACCTGAAAGTTCCGCTCCAAGTCACTCACCATCCTCACTTGGAAATATATCGCCGTTCCTTCACTGCCGCTGGGTCAAAATCCTGGAACTCCCTTCCTAACAGAATTGTGGGTGTATCTCCAAAACACGGGCTGCAGCAATTCAAGAAAGCAGCTCACCGCAACCTTCTCAAGGGCAACTAGGGTTGGGCAATAAATGATGGACCAGCCAGCGAAGCCCACATCCCGTGAATGAATCTTAAAAAAAAGCAAGGAAATTATGATAAAACTGCATAAAACACTTGTTCGGCCTCAAGTGGAGTACTTTGTCAGTTTTGGGCACCACACTTTAGAAAGAATGTGAAAACATTAGATAGGGTGCAGAAAGGATTCACGAGAATGGGTCCAGGGATGAGGGACTTCAGTTACGTAGATAGACTGGAGAAGCTGAAGCTGTTCCCCTTGGATAAGAGAAGATTAGGAAGAGATTTGATTGAGGTTTTCAAAATCATGAGAGGTCTGGAAAGAATAGATAGAGAGAAACTATTTTCATTGGCAGAAGGATCCATAAACCTTGCTGTCCTATCCTCAAGCTTGTAGCTCATTTTGATCCATGAATTACAAAGAAAATAATGAATGATTCACCCAAACACTCTTAAGTTAAATAAGATTATTTATTAAAGGAAAAGAAGAAAGAAAAGCACATAGTCCCTCCCCCGCACGCCAACGTATAAAATGATGCGGGTGACGTTGGGCATGCGTCCCAACGTCACCACGTGTGATACCGATCTTCAGTTCGGCAGGCACGGAGTCGGCTGCGCGTCCACCAAACTGTCAAAGGCCTGTTAAGGCCATTAATTACCTAATTAAAGTGATTGTCAGGGCTGCCCATCCAACCTGAAGGTTGGCGGGCAGGCGGACAGCCTAGGCGGCCTTCACATTTCTCATGAAACCTCATCATGGGCGGGATGAGATTTCATGAAGGCTTATAAATTAAATAAAAAATTTTGTTAAAATTCATAATCATGTACCAGCTTATGTGACACTGTCACTTGAGGGGACATGTCTGAATAATTTTATTTTTTTATTTTAAACATTTTTGAACTGAACTTAATCTCCCTGAGGCATGAAGCCCCGACTCTCCCTCCTCCCCCTGCCCACACAGGTAATGCTGTGCACTTCTGGGTGTGCATCACACTGGGCCCACCAGTGTGATTATTTGGCCTGCCCACGTAAAATGCGCCTGCTCCCGATCAGCCCGTCCGATGGGAGAAAATTCTCTTCATAGATTTAAATGGCAATAGAATAATAGAATAGTTACAGCACAAAACACTTACAGTCTCTATTTATAATGCCCAAGATGCAGTATGCTTTCTTAATCACTTTCTCAACCTGTCCTGACAGCTTCAATGATTTGTACATTTATACCCCCAGGTCCCTCTGCTTCTGCACACCTTTTAGAATTGTATCCTTTGTTCTATTTTCTCTCTCTTCATTCTTCCTAGCAAAATGTATCATTTAACACTTATTTGTAATAAATTTCATCTCCCAGAAGCATGGCTGAAACCTTAAAATATTGGAAAATACAGCAATGTAAGTGGTAGCAGAATGTTTGCTTTAGTTTCTAGCTGTATAACTAAAGGACATGAGGAGAAATTTGGAGGGTGACAGTAAAGATCAAAATTGATATGTTGGACTGGAAGGGTGTTGATTCTAGTGAAAGGTCACAAACCTGAAATGGTAACCCTGTTCCTCTCTTTGCAGATGCAGTCAGACCTATTGGGTATTTCCAGCACTTCCTGTTTTTATTTTAGGTTTTTGGGTGAGTTGCAGTCAAACAGTGAAATTGGAGGGAACAGCAAAAGTAGATTTTTTTCAGTAGCAGTTTCATATAACTGAGTGGCTTGCTAGGCCACTGCAGAGGGCAGTTAAGAGTTGGCCACATTGCTCTAAGTTTGAAGTCACTAGACCAGGTAAGGACAACAGATTTCCTCCCCTGAAGGACATTGGTGAACTGGATGGGTTTTTAATGACAATCCAATTATTTTGTGATCATCATTACTGGGTCTAGTTATTTATTCTAAATGTATTAATTAACTGTATTTAAATTTCCCCAGGTGCCATTTGAACTCATGTTTCTGGAGCATTAGGGCTCCAATAACTTCTGGGTTACTAGTGCAGGAAAATTGTCACTATATCACACCCTATGCTCCAATCTAACCTGGACTGCCATCTTCCACATTGAGGAATACGTTGTGCTGCCATCAATACTGATGTTCTTCCAATGTCGTTTCATCAACTGCATGTGATGATCTTTACTTATTATCCACCACTTCTTTTCATCCTGCTAAAAAAAAAATCATTCTCACAGCCTCATTAACATTTTATTATATTTCATTACACATATTGGGTGAAGTCCTCCTGGTCCTGCAGGGGCAGGCTTCAAGGCAGAACTGGGTGGAATTTAAGTCAACTAAATGTTCCTGTCTCCAAACAATCTCCCTAGAGGCAGGTCAGCCAATCTGTATAATTAGATGCCCATTTGTGGACAGGCCTCCAACTGAGGATCAAGCATGAGGTGGATTGTCTGGGGGACCCATGAGGCCTCCTGTTTTAAACACCCCCTCACCGGAGTTGCAGCCATCAGTGGGCCTCAGCTGCTGCCGCTGGCCAATCTGTGGAGAGGTTTCCCTTCCACAGGGGTGGCCTTGTAGCTGTAGCCAGTGCTTATTTTAAACAGACCCAAACCTCTTTCGACAATGCCTCAAGATTGAGGCAGTTACCTTCTGACAGTGGCAGTGCCCACCTCTGCAGTCTCAGGGACACACCTGACATCCAATTAATTCTTAATTGGCTGCCTCTGGGAAGATCTCCCAGACAGGCGCCCTGACAGACATTGTGAGGTTGGCACCCCGAAATGGTCCCGACTCATGCTTACAGCCTAAGAGCAGAGATTCCGCTTATTAACAACCTCTCTGAAATTGGAGCCAACATACTTAATTATCTGCTCCTATCACTGCTTGCTTGTCCCTACAACTACATCACCACCCTCCCCACTTTTCTCCCCCTCTCCCCACCACCACCCCCCCACCCCCCGCCCCCCACCCCCCCCCCCCCCCATCCCCCCCCCCACCCCCCAACCTTAAACCAGCTCATATTTCAAACCTCTCCGTATATTCACTCAGTTCTGTGAAAGGGTCATGAGGACTCGAAACATCAACTCTTTTCTTCTCCGCCAATGCTGCCAGACCTGCTGAGTTTTTCCAGGTAACTCTGTTTTTGTTTTGGATTTCCAGCATCCGCAGTTTTTTGCTTTTATACTTAATATTTGACTACTACTTGCGGTTCTCCTCTCCTTTTATTTTGTTCCATCTCATAAAGTAGTTTGCTTATACCCCAGCTTCCAAGTATCTCCCTTTAAATTTTCTTTTCCATTTATGTATGTTGAATAACCTCCTGTGTATTTCCAGTATTTTATCTTAATTCCCGTAAATAATTTATCCTCTAGAATTTAGACTATGTAAATATCATTCTGCAGCATTTTAACCTGCAGCATAAATACAAATCTGTTGCTGCAAATTTGCAAGTAAATGAACTTCAGTGTAGTAATCTGTGTGCATTCCTTTCAAACACTGTTGAAATCCATTTGCATGCTCAGCAGGAATATAATATATTCTGTTATATGTGTTGTAAGTTAACAGTGAGCCCTCTGTAGTGTTCAGGATCCAGGATACAAGAACATTACTGGGTTAAAGGGAGCTAACGTCAGTATGAATTCTCTGGAGTGATAATGTTAGCATTATGACCATCATAAGAACTCTCGTGAGTAGAATCTGGCCTCCTGGACAACATGAACCTTTAGTTATTGATGGCATGAAATGTGAAAATACACACCTTTTTGTTCAACTTCCACAATGTCATCATACAAACTTAAACATGACATTGGGATGATATTTATGAAGGTTCACACACTTCCACTATTCCCATTGTATCAATCACAGATAAGGCCATCTCTTATCACTTCCTTGTGTCACTCTCCACCCACATTCCTCTTTCATGCCCCATCCTACTTCCTTCTGCATCCACCTTAAAAAAATTCCTCACTCAATTACAGCTACGCTTTCAAAATAAAAGAAAAATACTGAGTAAACCTGAAATAAAAACAGAAAATGCTGGAAAAACTCAGCAGGTCTGGCAGCATCTGTGTAGACAGAAACAGAGTTAACATTTCAAGTCTGTATGACTCTTCTTCAGAGCTGAAGAGGTAGAAATATGGTTGGCTTTATGCTGTAGAAAAGAGGGATTGAAGCAGGCAGAGCAAAATAGAAGGTCAGGGATAGGTTGGAGGTCAGGAGAGATTAAATGACAAAAGTGTCATGGACACAAGACAAAGGGAGTGGTAATGATAGCATTAAAGACTAAAGTAGGTGTTAAAAGCAGCATAAAGGCCAGCACTGCCTGAAAGCAAGATAACAGAATGTGTTAGGAGCAGAACAAGGGTTAGTGCTTTCTGAAAATGGGGGCTTTGAGTTTTTTTCCACCCCCACTTCTTCCCTAAGTGCTATTCCATTTCTTGTCCTCATGTTATGCTTTTAGAAAGCGCTGACCCTAATTCTGCTATGAACACATCCTGCTATCTTGCTTTCAGACAGCACTGACCTTTATGCCACTATTAACACCTACTTTAATCTTTAGTACTATCATTACACTCCCTTTGCCTTGTGTCCATGACATCTTTGTCATTTAATCTCTCCTGACTTCCAACCTACCCCTGACCTTCCATGTTGCTCCACCCCCATTTTCAACAGCCTAAAACCAATCTTATTTCTACCTCTTCAGTTCTGAAGAAGAGTTATACAGACTCAAAACGTCAATTCTGTTTCTCTTTCCACAGATGCTGCTCTACACTGACAAAATTCCAACTGCCCAATCTTTGGCTCTCTGTTCACCATGGGCAAAATTTTCACAGAATCAGAGAATCACAGAATCACAGTGCAGAAGAGACCAATGAGAAACACCTGACCTACCTACCTAATATCATTTACCAGCACATGGCCCATAGGCTTGAATGTTATGACGTGCCAAGTGCTTGTCCAAGTACTTTTCAAAGGATGTGAGGCAATCTGCCTCCACCACCCTCCCAGGCAGTGCATTCTAGACTGTCACCACCCTCTGGGTAAAAAAGTATTTCCTCACATCCCCCCTAAACTTCCTGCCCCTCACCTTGAAATTATGTCCCCTTGTGACTGACCCTTCAACTAAGGGGAACAGATGCTCCCTATCCACCCTGCCGATGCCCCTCATAATCTTGTACACCTCGATCAGGTCGCCCCTCAGTCTTCTCTGCTCCAATGAAAACAACCCAAGTCTATCCAACCTCTCTTCATAACTTAAATATTTCATCCCAGGCAACATCTTGGTGAATCTCCTCTGCACCCCCTCCAGCGCAATCACATTGTTCCTATAATGTTGCGACCAGAACTGCACACAGTACTCCAGCTGTGGCCTCACCAAAGTTCTATACAACTCCAACATGACCTCCCTACTTTTGTAATCTATGCTTCAATTGATAAAGGCAAGTGTCCCATATGCCTTTTTCACCACCCACTAACATGCCCCTCCGCCTTCAGAGATTTACAGACACACACATTTTGTGTTCCCCATTGGCTGGTATGTAGGTGGGGGATGGTGGGGGCCATAAAATTTTTCAGATGACCTATCTTCCGGGCTCCCGCCTGGCCCAACCTCTTCACAACTTTATGCTGGGACAGGTGAGGCCTAGGCCAACCAGCCCATCCTTGCTCCAATTGAGGTCCTTTAGTGGCCAATTATTGACTACTTAATGACCATTTCCTGCCCAGTCTCAATTTTCAGACTGGCGGGAGGAGTTCCAGGACAGGGGGCAAGCTCGAAAATTAACTCTGCTCAGGCCTCAGGTGGGAAGCGGGTGGAGCGGGCGCCTCCATCCACAGCATCCTTTTAATATCCGGCATCCCCCAACCACAGCAAAAGGTCTGGTCCCAGAAGGCGCTCCCTTCCCTGCTGGCCTCTCCACACCCACCCCTCTCAGCTCAGCCCCCTGGCTTCACCTCCCCGTCCTGCCCTTAAACCCCCACATTTACCTGGTCCTGGACTGCCGGGATTTAAATTCTGGGGACTGCCCCAGCCCTGTCCACTGCAGCTTCTGGCACAGCAGGGACTAGAGAGTTGCAGGCCAATCAGGTTGGCTAGCAGTTCTCTGACGTGGGATCTCCTTTTCAGCGATGGGCAGAAGTCCTACCTCTAGCCAATTAACACTTGTTGGAGCCATCTCCCACCATCCTAAAAATCCTGGCCTACATTTCTGCAGCTATCAACTTACTCAACCAAATCCTCACCTCCACCTTTGATGCCATAGTCCCCACTAAAATCAATACTCTCTCTCACCTTGACCATTGCCCTGGTATGGTCCTCATCTCTACTCCCTTAAGTCCAAGGAATGCAGACTTGAATGGATAAAGTGGACATGGTTTAGCCAGTCATCGCTACATCTGACTGGACCATATAAAGCACTATCTGTTCTATTCTCAGTTGCCAAAACTGCTCACTATTCCAGGATCATCCTGAAATACAACAATAAACCCAGGCTTCTTTTCTCTAATGCAAACTATTAACTTAAAACCCTCTCCCCTGTCACCTCCAGCCTCATCTCCAATAGGTACAAGGAGCTGATGCAAGCAGTATTTTTGTATCTAAGAGTGAGCCTATTGATGAGCTGCCCCTGCCATTTCCTTCTTTTTCATTTGCCCATAAGACGAAACTTACTCCAAAGCTCTCCCCTGCCCCAAACTCACATCTTCCTCTCTAATTTCTCTCCTATCTCACCTCATGCCCTCTAGGTTCATCTTGTCCATGAGACTCAACTCCTACTCCCTCGATCATATTCTCAAAACTGCTGACCTCTTAATTTTCCTTCCTGGTTTCCACATTATCTGATATTGTTAGCATTTCTTCCTCTCTAAGTATTGTCATTCTCTCCTTCAAATCTGCTGTCATTACTCCTCTCCTGGAAAATACAACCCCTTATCCCTCCACCTTTGCAAGCTACTACTTATCTCTAACCTCCCTTTCCCTCCAAAGTCCTTGAACATGCTGTCACCTCTCAAATCCGTGCCCATCTTTAGCACAGCTTCATGTTTGAATCCCTCCAATCAGGTTTCCACCTGTGCCAAAGTATCAGAAGACTATGACAAAGGTAAACCAGCCTTCTTTGTCCTTCTCAACCTCTCTGCAGCTTTTGAACAATTGAGCACACCATCCTCCTCTGACACCCCTCCACTGTAGTTCAGTTGTGTGGGATTGTACTTACCTAGTTCCATTTTTATCTATATATTCGTAACCAAAGAATCACTTGCAATGGTTTCTCTTCCCGCTGCTGCATCTTTACCTCTGCTGTTCCCAAGGATCTATCCTTGCCCCTCCTATTTCTCATCTATATGCTGCCTCTCAGTGGCATTAACTGAAACACATCATCAGTTTTCACATGTACACTGACAATACCCAGCTTTACCTCACAACCACCTCTCTCGACTGAGTTTTATTTCAGACTATCATGAAAAACCATAAATAGTTTAATCATGGCCTTAAACATTTTTCTAGTGCTAAATGTTTTTTGCACTTAAAATTAAATGCCACTCTTTGCAAAAACCCAGGTAATGCTCAAACATTTACATGTATAACACCATTTTCCAGCCTGGGAGCTAGATGAGAATACTCTCTCTCTCACTAGAACATCAGATCATTTCATAATTCACTCGCCTGGTGCATTATAAACCAAACTCCATTAGACTAGTGCAGATTTTCTTTCTCCAGCCGCACTATAAAAATGATGGATAGCCTGGGGAGGGGTGATTCATGAATACAGATTCACACTAGAAAAATAATGCTTACTATTTTACGAGCTCATATATTAGAGTAATATTTTCCCAGGCTGCCTATTGCAGGGAAAGGGATAGCAAGGCAAATGAGAAGGAATGTTAGAAGTTATTTGGCTGCAAATTAGTTACAATGCTGCAAGGATCTAGTGAAAATAACTAATGTAATTTCTTGTGCAAGTATCTTCTCTTCTTGCAGTGTGCATGTTTACATTAGAGTCAAAATGTTGCTCTCTTTTATTAAAAGTGCATCTTGGTCAGTACACTTTTTCTAAATATAGCAGCTAATAGCATCCTCAATGGTTTATTGGGCAAATATACCCAACCTGATGTACTTCTGAGCCATTCAGTTTATAAGGTTCTGAGGTACAATGTTTGGCCTGTGCTGATGTCGCTGATCATAGGGGCACTAAAACTGATCTCAACAATCCATGAAATAAGAAGTGGGCTGGGGGAAAGTAAAGGAAAATCAACCAATTTTGTTGCTGCTATGTTATCCAACAACTCCTGCTCGATCGTGTGCGAGCACATAGGGGAGGCATTCAAGCAGGGGGAGCAAAAAGAAATGTAGTGATAGTAGGAGACAGTATAGTCAGGGGGATAGATAATGTTCTCTGCAACAAAGAACAAGGATCTCTGCAGCTGAGATCAAGAATCCAGAAGACTGTGTTGTCTGCCTGGTGCCAGGGTTCGAGATAGTGGCTCAGGACTGGAGAGGAACTTGCGGTGGGAGAGGGAGGATCCAGTTGTCATGGTCCATGTAGGTACCAATGAGATAGGTAGAATGCGGAAAGAGGTTCTACGTAGAGAAAGGGGGAACTGGGCACTAAATTAAAAAGCAAAACCTCAAAGGTAATAATCTCTGGATTACCTGAACCACGTGCAAATTGGGCAAATAAAATTAGAACGATGAATGCGTGGCTCACAGACTGGTGTGGGAGAAGTAGGTTTCGGTTCATGGGGCACTCGCACTAATACTAGGGGAAGTGGGACGGTCTACGCCTGAACAGTGTTGGGACCAGTGTTCTGGTGAGTCATGTAACTAGAGGAGTAGAGAGGGTTTTAAACTAAATATTGGAGGCAAGGAATCAAATCTGAGAAGATGTGGTAAATCAAAGAGTAGAGAAAAGGCAAGGGAAAGGGGTATTAATAATGATGAGCAGACCTTGACAGGAAGGGACAGAGAGCAAAAATCTAAAGCAAATCAGCAGATAATGCTAGATGTTACGAAAATAATAAAAGGAGAAAGCTAAAGGCTCTGTATCTGAATGCACGTAGCATTCAAAACAAAACAGATGAACTGATAACGCAAATTGAAATAAATAAGTATGACCATGAAACAATTGTCGATTGTTGTAAAAACTTAAATGGTTCACTAATGTCCTTTAGGGAAGGGAATCTGCTGTCCTTACCTGGTCTGGCCTACACGTGACTCCAGACCCACAGCAATGTGGTTGACTCTTAAAAGCCCTCTGAGCACAGGCAATTAGGGATGGGCAATAAATGCTGGCCTAGCCAGTGACGCCCACATCCCATGAATGAATTTTTTAAAAATTATCTGATAGTTATTACAGTGACATGGCTGCAGGATAACATAGATTGGGACCTGAATATTAAAGGGTACATGATATTTAGCAAGGACAGAAAGCTAGAAAAAGGTGGAGGGTTGGCTCTTTTAATTAATCATGGTATTAGCATAATAGGGAGGGATGATCTATGTTCAGGAAGCCAGGATGTAGAAGCAGTTTGAGTAGAGGTGAGAAATGATAAAGGCAAGCAATCACTTGTGGGAGTGGTGTACACCCCTAACAATAACCACATGGAAGGATGGGGTATAAAGGAATAAATAATGAGAGCTTTTTAGAAAGATGCGGCGATAATCATGAGCGATTTTAATATACATATAGACTGTAACAATCAGATGGACAAAGATAGCCTATATGAGGAATTCATAGAATATTTTCCAGATAGTTTCTGAGAACAGCATGTTCTGGCACCAGCAGAGAGCAGGCTGTACTAGACCTGATATTGTGAAATATGATAGGATTAACTAATGACCTCATAGTGAAGGATGTGATTGCACTGGAGAGGGTGCAGAGGAGATTCGCCAGGATGGTGCCTGGGATGGAGTGTTTCAGCTATAAAGACAAACTAGATAAGCTGGGGTTGTTTTCCTTAGAGCAGAGAAAGGCGGGGGGGGGGACGACCTGACTGAGGTGTACAAAATTATGAGGGGCATAGATAGGATGGATAGGAAGAAACTTTTCCCCTTAGTGGAGGGGTCAATAACCAGGGTGCATAGATTTAACAGGAGTTTTAGAGGGGATTTGAGGAAACGTTTTTTCACCCAGAGTGTGGGAGGGGGGGTGCGTTAAGATCTGGAACTCACTGTCTGAAAGGTGGTAGAGGTGGGAACCCTCACAACATTTAAGAAGTATTTAGATGAACACTTGAAATGCTGTAGCTTACAAAGCTGGAAAATGGGTTTAGAGTAGAAAGGGACTTGATGACCGGTGCGGACACAATGGACTGAAGGGCCTCTTTCTGTGCTGTAAAGCCCTATGACTCTATCTATAACTCTATGAAAGTGCCCCCTAGGTACCTGTGATTATAATATGATTGAATTTTACATTCAGTTTGAGGGACAGAAGAGTGGGTCTAAGAATAGTATTTTAAACTTAAATATGGACAATTACGAGGGCAAGAAAGCAGAGCTAGCTAAAATGAACTGGCAAATTAGGTTAAGGGATAGGTCAATAGGGATGCAGTAGCAGACATTTAAGGGGATATTTTGGAATACACAGAATAGATACAGTCCAAGAAGAAGAAGAATTCCAAGGGGAGGACCCAGCATCTGTGGTTAATGAAAAAGTTAAAGACAATATCAAACTTAAAGAAAAAGCATATAATTGCACAAAGATGGGTGATTGGTGAGAAGATTGGACAGAATATAAAAAACAGCAAAGAATGACTAGAAGATTAATAAGGAGGGAACAAATTAGAGTATGAGAGATAGCTAGCTAGAAATATAAAGTCAGATAGTAAGAGTCTCTATGGATATTTAAAAAAGAGAAGAGTGAACAAAGTGAGCGTTGGTCCTAAAGAAAGTGAGCCTGGGGAATTAATAATGGAAAATAAAGACATGGCAGATGAAGTGAACAGGTATTTTGCATCAGTCTTCACTATATAGGGCGCACATAACATCCCAGAAATAGCTGTAAATCAGGAAATAGAATGGAAGGAGGAACTCAAGAAAATTACAATCACCAGGGAAGGTACTGTACAAATTTTTGGAACTGCTGGCTGTCAAGTCCCCGGGTCATGATGGACTTCATCCTAGGGCCTTAAAAGAACTGGCCAGTGAGATAGTTGATGTGTTGGTTTTAATTTTCCAAAATTCCCTAGATCCAGGGAAGGTTCCATATGATTGGAAAATAGCAAATGTAACTCTTTCTTCAAAAAGGGAGACAGAAAGCAGGAAATGACAGGCCAGTTAACTTAACATCTATGATAGGGAGAATGTTAGATGCTATTATCAAAGACATTATAAGAAAGCATTTAGACAAATCAAGGTAATCAAGCAGAGTCAACATGGTTTTGTGAAAGGGAAGTCATGAATAACCAATTATTGCAGTTCTTTAAAGAAATAACCTGTGGATAAAGGGGAACTGGTGGATGCACTGTAGATTTCCAGAAGGCATTTGATAAGGTGCCACATCAAAGGTTATTATAGAAAATAAAAGCTCTTAATGTAGGGGGTAACATATTGGCATGGATAGAAGATTGGCTAACTAACAGGAAACAGGCAGTAGGCATAAATAGGTCATCTTTTGGTTGGCAAGATATAATGAGTGCTGTGCCACATGGATCAGTGCTGGGGCCTCAACTTTTTTTTAACAATTTATATAAATGACTTGGACGAAGGGACTGAAGGTATGGTTGCTAAATTTGCTGATGACACAGATAGGTAGGAAAGTAAGTTGTGAAGAGGATATAAGGGGGCTACAAAGGGATATAACAGGTTAAGTGAGTGGGCAAATATCTGACAAATGGAGTATGATATGGGTAAATGTGAAATTATCTCTTTTGGCAGGAAGAATACAAAAAAAGCATATTATCTAAACAGTGGGGGATTGCAGAGCTCTGAAATGCAAAGGGATCTGGGTGTCCTAATGCATGAATTGCAAACGGTTAATATGCAGGTACAGCAAGTAATTAGGAAAACTAATAGAATTTTATACTTTATTGAAAGTGGAATTGAATTCATGAGTAGGGAGGTTGTGCTTCAGTTATACAGGGCATTGAGACCACATCTGGAGTACTTTGTACAGTATTGGTCTCCTTATTTAAGGAAGGACGTAAATGTGCTGGAAGCAGTTCAGAGAAAGTTTACGAGACTAATGCCTGGAATGGGTGGATTGTCTTATGAGGAAAGGTTGGATAGGTTAAGTTTGTATTCACTGGAGTTTAGAAGAGTAAGAGGCGGCTTGATTGAAACATATGAGGGGTCTTGACAGCATGAATGTGGAATTGTGGAAGAATATAAAACTTGGGGCCGCCGTTTAAAGATAAGGAGTTGCCTATTTAAGACAGAGATGAGGAGACATTTTTTTCTCTCAGAGGATCATGAGTCTTTAGAACTCTCTTCCTCAAAAAGTGGTAGAAGAGCCTTTGATTATTTTTAGGGCAAAGGTAGACAAATTCTTGATAAGCAAGAGGGTGAAAAGTTATTGGGGTTAGGCAGGAATGCGGAGTTGAAGTTACAATCAGATCAACCATGATTTTATTGAATGGCAGAGCAGGTTTGAGGGGCCAAGTGGCCTACTGCTGCTCTTAATCCATATATTCAGACAGGATCAGATTTGGGTGTGATGCTCTTTGTGAATGAGTAGCGTGCTGACACCCAGTTGGACTTAATGAATAGACATTTGAGTTGGGTACCAGAGGTTGACTGGGTTCCATGGAAGGGAACCCCAGCAAGAGTCCAGGGACAAACTTTGAGAGTCAGAACCTTAGGGGGTAGGAGTCAACATGAGAAAAAAAAAGAAAATTTACAGGGATTGAGTTAATAATTCTTCCTAAATTTTCAGTTTATAGTGAAAAAAAATAAATTGGAATGAGGGAACAAGAATCTTATCAAGACTCAGAAACATTTTAATTTGCTCCACGTATAATGAATTTGAAGAGAAGTGACTTTCATCACATCAACAAACATGACATGAATTTTGCACACAACAAGCTTTTATGAACAGCAATGAGATGAATGAGCAACCTATCTGTTTTTGGTGGTGTTGGTTAAGGGAGGAGTGTTGACTGGGGTGCTGGGAGAACTCTATACTCTTTCATTAGCGCTATGTGATCTTCACATGCACCTTAACCACTGTAAGACAGGGCTGAGCAGGCTTGGGGGGTCGAATGGTCTACTCATGTTCCTATTTCTTATGTTCTTATGGGCCTTGGTTTAGTACCTTATGCAAAGGACAGCATTTCCATCTATGTGGAACAATCCCAGTAGTACAGTGGAATGTTTGCTTAAATTATGTGCTCAAGTTCTGGAGTGGGGCTGTTGCCAGTGCTTTCATTTCTAGTGCAGCAAAGCATTTTACGTATTTTATTTTTGCTTTGATGCCAATAATTTGATAATCCTGAGTTCTGCTCTGATTTTCCAGGCTTTCCCATGTGGACCATTGATAGTGTGTTGGTTTTGGATTTGCTTAAAATGAAGTTAAACTCAAGTGCTGAAGTGATGTTTATGAATCCAGACAGTTTTCTACAATTCTCAATATTTCGACACACCAGAAATCATATTTTGTTTCATGTTGCTGTAAATTAATGTTGTACAATAATAGGTCACCTGGTCCTGTGCTGAGAAGCAAATAAAATGTGATCCTCTTTCAGGAGTTAGAGTCTAGCTTGTAAGAAAGGCCTCACTGTAGTACACACGTGTAAAAGCTAATAATTCACTCAAGCTCTTTGATGAAGCGGGTGAATACGTGTATAACATTAA
Source organism: Carcharodon carcharias (assembly GCF_017639515.1). Taxonomy (NCBI): domain Eukaryota; kingdom Metazoa; phylum Chordata; class Chondrichthyes; order Lamniformes; family Lamnidae; genus Carcharodon; species Carcharodon carcharias. The sequence continues at coordinate 120,564,484 of NC_054481.1, read as the reverse complement.
TCAGGAATGGAGTAGTCTCAGGACGAGTTTCAAGTGCTTAGAGAGGTCAGAGAGGAATCTTTTAGATTTTTTCTTCCCTAAATAGTATCAGCCGTGGCTCTGTTGAGAGCATTCTTACTTATCAGTCAGATCGCTATGGGTTCAAGTTCCGTCCCAGAGTTGAGCACAAAATCTAGGCTGACACCAATGCAGTACATGGAACATTGCCCTGTCAGAGGTGCCAGCTTTCATATGAGACATTAATCTGAGGCAAGTGGAGGGGGGGTGGTGGGTGGAGTGGCCCACAGTGCCATATGTCGATAGAAGAGGAGACCTTGGCAATCGCATAACACTTTATAAGACCTGCCATTGCCAAGGATGAATTGGGAGATTGACTGAGAAGTGGCAGGCTTATGTAACATCTACAGCACACTTGATCTTAATTGCAGATTTTGGCAATTGACACAATAATGGAATCGTGAAGTGGAAGGGCTGCAGATATAATTAGACTCAAACATACAAATGAAGAACAGGAGTAGGTCATTTGGCCCCTCAAGCCTGCTCTGCAGACTGATAAGATCATGGCTGATCTGAATGTGGCCTCAACGCCACTTTTCTGTCTACACCCTATACTCTTTGACTCTCTTGTCAATCAAGGATCTCAGGTTTAAAAAATACTTAATGAACCTGCCTCCATTGCTCCCCGAGGAAGAAAATTCCATAGATTAACAACCCTCCGAGAGAAAATATTTCTTCTCATCACCGTCTTAAATGGGAGATCCCTTATTTTTAAACTGTGTCCCCTAGTTCTACTTGCTCATAAGGTAAAACATCTTCTCAGCATCCACCTGTCAAGTCCTCTAAGGATCTAACATGTTTCAATAAGATCATCTTTCACTCTTCTAAACTCTAATAAATACAGGCCCAACCAGTCCAACCTTTCCTCATAAGATAATGCCTTCATCCCAAGGATCAGTTGAGTGAACCTTCTCTGAACTGCTTTTCATGCTATTATATCCTTTCTCAAGTAAGGAGAGCAAAACTGTACATACTCCAGATATGGTCTCATCAATGTCCTTACAATTGTAGCAAGCCTACCCTATTTTTGTATTCCATTCCCCTTCCAATAAACAACAACATTCCATTTGCTTTTCTAATCACTTGTATTGCATACCAACCTTTTGTGATGCATGTATCAGGACACCCAGATCCCTCTGAATCGCAGAGTTTTGCAATTTTTCTCCATTTAACTAATATACTGCTTTTCTATTCTTCCTGCCAAAGTGCAGAGTTCACATTTTCCCACAATATATTCCAAAGCTAATTTTTTGCCCTCTCACTTAACCTATCTAAATCCCTTTGTAGACTCCTTACATTGTCCTCCTTACAACTTACTTTCCTATGTACCTTTGTGTCACCAGCAAATTTAGCAACCTTACATTTGGACCCTTCATCCAATTCAGATATGTAGATTGTAAATATTTGAGGCCCCAGAACTAATCCCTGTGGCAACTCCGCTAGGTACAGCTTGCCAACCCAAAAATAACCCATTTATCTCTTCTCTCTGCCTCCTGTTAGCTAGCCAATCCTCGATCTATGACAATATATTACCCCCTACACCATGAGCTCTTTATTTGTGTAGTAAACTTTGAATTGGCACCTTGACAAATGCCTTTTCGAAATCTAAGTGCACTATATCTACTGGCTTCCCTTTATCCATGTTACTTGTTACTTTCTCAAAGAATATTAATAAATTAGTCAAACATGATTTTCCTTTCACAAAACCATTTTGACTCTGCCTAATTGCATTAAGATTTTCTAAGTGCCCCGATATAACCTCCTTAATAATAGGTTCTAGCATTTTCCCTATGACTAATATTAGACCAAGTGGCCTGTAGTTTCCTGCTTTCTGTCTCCCTCCTTTCTTGAATTGAGGAGTTACATTTACTATTTTTCAATCTGATGGGATCATTCCAGAATCAAGGAAATTTTAGGAAAATTCAAGGGAAAATTGCAATCCTTCTCTACAGCCACTTCTTTAATTATGTCACATTGATTAATATATCTTTTCTTAACCCCACAGGGTTAATGTCAGAGGAACAGCAGGAGGCAGCAGATAAGCAAATGAATGGTTCAGATGACAATGAACATTTTGAGAATGCAGAGTCACATTGCTCAATTGCACCATCTACCAGCACAGATAAAGGCTCCTCGGTGGTATGTGTGCTGCATGTGGAACATATGTCACAACATGAGGAGCATGTTAGCAGGTGATGGAAGCAATGGAGGCTGCTGGAAGTCCCCGTTGGAAGATGAAGGATAGCACCAGCCATGCTCAGGTAGCCTCATGAGTCATTCACAAAGAGGGTGCTTGTGGAGCTGCAAAGGGAAATGCATGGACATCTGGCAGCATTCCCTGAGGCTCTGTGCACCCTTGGGCAGTGGATGGAGGAGTCCATTCATGCCATGAGTCTCGCCATATCTCAGTCGACTGATAGCATTTAAAGAGTGACTGCAGCACTCTCATGAAGATTCATATGCCCCAGACTAATGATTGGATGCAAAAACAGTGTGATGGCCTTTACAATTTGGCTGCAACTATCAGAAGCCTTGAGCATACCATTGGACTGATGGCAGGCAGTTGCACCGAAGTGTTGGCAGGTGTTCTTCCACTCCTGCACAGCATCCAAATGCAGTTGTGCCCTGAGAGGGCTGAGGCAGGCAGTCCTACTGGTAATGTGGTTTTCCGCAAGGGACCCCACATACCACGGCCTTCTCCCTTGTCCTCTGCTTGAGACATAAACACTGACCAGGCCCCCATCACAGAGGAAGCTCCTGCAAATATGCAATGGGAGATTCCACAGCTAAGCCTTCACAGGCACAGAGTACTGAAGCAACAGGCATCTTCTTTGGCACAGCTTGGAATGGAACATGTTGCCTCCAGATTAGCTCAACCACAGAGGGAGCACTACACAAAAGCACACGCCAAAGATTTCAAACATTACAGTAGTTTCAACTAGGGCCACATATATGTGTCTTTTTCATTGATTGTTAACTGTCCTAATGCTTTATTTGAATGATATTCGCTTGCTTCCAACAATGTCGTGTCTTTCTGGTAGACATGCATAAAAGCCTTGCTCATGAGTGCTCTAGAATACAGGTTATATGTTTGGCTGACAAGAAGTGTGGCAGTGGGATGGGGGAAGGCTATGAGTTAGGAAGTGCTGGAGTTAGATGATTGCTTTGAGATTGGTCAGGTATAAACTGATAGGCGAATCAAGTGAGGTTTGTGTGAAACTGACGACTGCAAACTAGGCGTGGATGAAGGTATCTCTGCCATGGATGTCTACCTGCTGACATCTCAGAGGAGCCGCTGCATGTGCTTTGTGCAGCTCCTCTTTATCCTCCCCATCCTTATTCAATGACGGGCAGCACTGAACCCAGTCATCTCTCTAGAGCTCCTCTCATGGCATGGAGGACACAACCAATAATCTTGTAAGTGCTTATTGTTGGGTTCCCCCAGAGTGATCAAAGCTCCTGAAACACACCTTGAGCAGTTCCTACTTGAGCAATTGGAATAACAAACATTGTACCTTGATATGTCGCTTCACAGTCAATAGAAGTCTTGTGTCAGCTATGTTTGCAAGAAAAAAACTTGATCATTAGTGATTTCATTATCAAAGGGGATACTTTATTCTGAATCTGCACTTTTTCACTAGAATGCTCTATCATGGGACAGACAGTATTGTCCAACAGTCAAAGATTCTTTCCATATTGCACTTAATTAAGTACATGGGGGTAATTTTCGGATTTATTTTAAGAGTCTTCATACCTGCAATCATGACATCTATCAAAGCAGCATATTCTGAACAGCCTCACCCAATATAAAACATACTTTTAAAGATGATAAATAACTTCAATTTACATAGAATCTTATCACATCAAAAACTGCCCAAAATGTTTTGTAGAATGAATTACTCCTGAGTGCACTGATTACTATTGCACAGATAAATGCATTAGCCATTCTAAGTTAGGCAAACAACATTGAGATAAAACAGCACTTGATGTGATTTCTGGTAGTGTTATTTAAGGGAGGGATGTTGACTAGAAGATTAGGTACCCGGCTCTTCTTTGAATAGTGTCATGGTCTATTTTAATTGGACCAAAGGCACCACTAATTCAATAACCTAACTTCTTTTATTACTTATTCATATTGAACGTGGGCGTCAGCATTTCATCACTGCGGCTTTCAAAAGGGAACTGCATAATTATCTGAAGAGAAAATATTTGCAGGGCTATGAAGATAAGGCAGGAAGGTGGGACTCAGTGAGTTGCACTTGCAGAGAGCTGGCACAGACACGACAGGCTGAATGGCCTCTTTCTGTACTGTAACCATTCTATGGGTGGAATCTTCCAGTCCCATCAGCAGCGGGAAGCTTGGCAGGCGTGGGAATTTAATTTGGCATGAGACCAAAAATCAGTTTCCCAATGCCGGGATGAACTGTAGGAATTTTGTTCTTGGGATTTTAAAGGCAGGTTAAAGGCAAGTTGAGCTTCCCGTCCTTTTGCATGCGTTAGCATGTCATGCATGCTCATTAAAAGGCTACCTCACTGAAATTAAATACCTCCGCCAGCAGGAAATTAAAATGTTCAATCTTCCGACTGTATATAAGTGGCATTCCCTTGGCGAGCTTCACTTCTTCCACCACTTTGAAGGCAGTAGACGCTGCTTTCTCCTTCTTGGGGACTGCTCATAACTTCGCTCATATCGGGTGCCGGTAGCAAAAGCTGCTCTGAGGCTGGAAACAGGAGGCAGGTGAAAGGTGGAAGGGGAGTGTTCAGGGTGAAGAAAAGGCTGGACAGGGGAGGCAGGCTAAGTGGAATAAGGTGGAATGAAGACTGGGTGGGGTGGCAGGTGAAGTGGGGAAGAGTGGAGCAAAGGGCTGGACAGGGAAGGCAGATGAATGGTAGGAGGGGGGGGAGACTGTCCAGCGAAGAGAGGGGAGAGAGGGTCCAGGGAAGAGGAGGGTGGGAAAGAGTGTCTGGAGAAGGTGGGGGGAGAGTGTCCTAGAGGGCGGTGTTGGTGCTATCGGTGGTGGGATGCTGGGTGTTGAACTCAGGGTACTGATCAGAGGAGGGAACAGTCAGTCAGAGGGGCGAGTAGGGCATGGTCAGGTGGTAGGAACAGGGAGATAGTTTGGTCGGTGAAGTTTTCATGGGTGGGGGTCATGGAGGCAGGCTACATAGGTGGCTCGGATAAAGGGAGGGGTCAGGATCAGGGTGGGCATGGGGACAGTAACAGTGGTGGCTCTCAGGGGGGAAGACATGTGGAGGTGGGTGGTAATACGGTCCAGGGTAACGGGGGAACGTTCAAGGGTGACAGAGGTGGGAGGAATGGTGATATTGGGGTAGGTCAAGTGTGCTGGGGGGAAGTTGTTGGATTACAGATTGAGGATGCAAAATGGTAGCCTAAGTTTGGAAGGCAACATGCGCCATTTTTGAAATCTGACCTTGACAGCACAGTTAGTCAGTCAGTGAGATCCCTCGAAGTGGGAGGAGGGTCTTTTTGGGTGGGTGAAGTTCAAGGTCAGCACAAGTACCAACAAAAGGGCATCCTAATAATCAATGAGGCAACAGGATGTGAACCATGAGATAAAAGCAAAAAACTGTGGATGCTGGAAATCCAAAACAAAACAAAATTACCTGGAAAAACTCAGTAGGTCTGACAGCATCAGCGGAGAGGAACACAGTTAGCATTTCCAGTCCGCATGACTCTTCAACAGAACTAAGGAAAAATAGAAAAGAGGTGAAATATAAGCTTGTTTAAGGGGGGTTGGGACAGATAGAGCTGGATAGAGAGCCAGTGATAGGTGGAAATAACCAAAAGATGTCATAGACAAAAGGACAAAGAGGTGTTGAAGCTGGTGATATTATCTAAGGAATGTGATAAGGTACAGATAGCCCTAGTGGGGGTGGGGTGGGGAGAAGCGATCAAAATAGGCTAAAAGGCAGAGATAAAACAATGGATGGAAATACATTTAAAAATAATGGAAATAGGAGGAAAAAGAAAAATCTATATAAATTATTGGAAAAAAGGGGAATCAGAAGGGGGGTGGGGATGAAGGAGAGAGTTCATGATCTAAAATTGTTGAACTCAATATTCAGTCCGGAAGGCTGTAAAGTGCCTAGTCGGAAGATGAGGTGCTGTTCCTCCAGTTTGCATTGAGCTTCACTGGAACAATGCAGCAGGCCAAGGATGAACATGTGGGCATGAGAGCAGACAGGGAGGTCTGGGTCATGCTTGTGGAGAGACCGAAGGTGTTCTGCAAAGCGGTCACCAGTCTGCATTTGGTCTCTCCAATGTAGAGGAAACCGCGTTGGGAGCAGCGAATGCAGTAGACCAAATTGAGGGAAGTGCAAGTGAAATTCTGCTTCACTTGAAAGGAGTGTTTGGGCCCTTGGACGGTGAGGAGAGGGGAAGTAAAGGGGAAGGTGTTGCACCTTCTGCGGTTGTATGGGAAGGTGCTGTGGGAGGGGGTTAGGTGTAGGGGGTGATGGACGAGTGGACCAGGGTGTCCCGGAGGGAATGATCCCTACGGAATGCCGCCAGGGGTGTGAAGGGAAGATGTGTTTGATGGTGGCATCGTGCTGGAGTTGGCGGAAATGGCGGAGGATGATCCTTTGAATGCAGAGGCTGGAGGATTGATAAGTAAGGACAAGGGGGACCCTATCATGGTTCTAGGAGGGAGAGGAAGGTGTGAGTGCGGATGCACGGGAGATGGGCCGGACAAAGTTGAGGGCCCTGTCAACCACCATGGGTGCAAAACCTCGGTTAAGGAAGAAGCAAGACATGTCAGAGGAACTGTTTTTGAAAGTGGTATCATCAGAACAGATGAGATGGAGGCGAAGGAACTGAGAGAATGGGATGGAGTCCTTACAGGAAGCGGGGTGTGAGGAGCTGTAGTCGAGGTAGCTGTGGGAGTCGGTAGGCTTGTAATGGATATTGGTGGACAGTCTATCACCAGAGATTGAGACAGAGAGGTCAAGGAAGGGAAGGGAAGTGTGAGAGATGGACCATGTGAAAATGATGGAGGGGTGGAAATTGGAAGCAAAATTAATAAATTTTCCATGTCCAGACGAGACCATGAAGCAGCACCGAAGCAATCATCGATGTACCGGAGAAAGAGTTGTCGGAGGGAGCCGGAGTAGGACTGGAACAAGGAATGTTCCACATACCCCATAAAGAGACAGGCATAACTGGGGCCCATGCGGGTCACCATAGCCACACCTTTTATTTGAAGGAAGTGGGAGGAGTTTAATGAGAAATTGTTCAGTGTGAGAACAAGTTCAACCAGACGGAGGAGAGTAGTGGTGGATGGGGATTGTTTGGGCCTCTGTTCGAGGAAGAAATGGAGAGCGATCAGACCATCCCAGTGGGGGATGGAGGTGTAGAGAGATTGGACGTCCATGGTGAAGAGGAGGCAGTTGGGGCCAGGGAACTAGAAATTGTTGATATGATGTAGGGTGTCAAAAGAATCACGGATGTAGGTGGGAAGGGACTGGACAAGGGGAGAGAGAATGGAGTCAAGATAGCAAGAAATGAGTTCCGTGGGGCAGGAACAGGCTGACACAATCGGTCTGCTGGGACAGTCCTGTTTGTGGATATTGGGGAGGAGGTAGAAGCGGGCCGTCCAAAGTTGAGAAACTATGAGGTTGGAAGCTGTGGAAGGAAGATCTCCAGAGGAGATGAGGTCAGTAACAGTCCTGGAAACAATGGTTTGATGTTCAGTGGTGGGGTCATGATCCAGGGGGAGGTAGGAGGAAGTGTCTGCGAGTTGACGCTCAGCCTCTGCGAGGTAGAGGTCAGTGCGCCAGACAACAACAGCACCACCCTTGTCAGCAGGTTTGATGACAATGTCAGGGTTGGACCTGAGAGAACGAAGTGCAGCAAGTTCAGAGAGAGACAGGTTAGAGTGGGTGAGAGGAGCAGAGAAATTGAGATGACTGATGTCACGCCGACAGTTCTCAATGAACAAATCAAGAGAAAGTAAGAATCCAGAGGGAGGTGTCCAGGTGGAGGGAGAATATTGGAGGCGGGTAAAATGATCCGTTGAACGGGGAGAGGACTCCTGCCCAAAGATGTGAGCACGGAGACGAAGGCGGCGGAAGAAGAGTTCAGCATTGTGCCCAGCCCGAAATTCATTGAGATGAGGTGCAAGGGTATGAAACTAAGTCCTTTGCTGAGCACTGCACGTTCAGCATCGGAGAGGGGAAGGTCAGGGGGTATGGTGAATACTCGGCCGGGGCTGGGATTGGAAGATGGGATGGGGACAGAGGGCCAGACAGGGGTGGAAGGTCCTGGATGGGCATTGGTGTCAATGAGTTGTTGGAGCTTGCCAGCTTATATTTCACCTCTTTTCTATTTTTCCTTAGTTCTGTTGAAGAGTCATACGGGCTCGAAACATTAACTGTGTTCCTCTCTGCAGATGCTGTCAGACCTGCTGAGGTTTTCCAGGTATTTTTGTTTTTGTTTTGGATTTCCGACATCCGCAGTTTTTTGCTTTTATCTTAGTGTTTAATTGACTGCCACTTCTTTTCAAGGAATGCCTACCTTGAAGAAGTATTGCTCTTCTCTCCGACAGGTTTTCGGTCTCTCTCTTTTGCCTTGTTCACCTTCATTGTTTTCTATTTTTCTCCTGGTGTTTGACAAGGTGTTTACTAAAACTTGCTTTCACAGCCATATTTCCTTCCTCAGTGACTGTCTCCGTCTCCGATTTACCCCACGTAGATTTCAACTGAAGTTCCATTCCTCATGTTTCGAACCCACCCAGGATTACAGGTATCTCCAGGAAATACAACATTCCTCAGACTGCTGTTGTTCCCGTTGCATCCTGAGATCCACACTCAGTGCCATGCGCCGCCATATGAACACACTCGATCTCTCCCTCCAGCAGCACCGCCGCACCCTATTTCTAAGCTGCCCATGCCCCCAGTTTCATCTTATTCTCCATCTCATCCGACGCCTCAACAAGAAGCTTTGTCTCTTTCTTTCAGGTGCAAAGGAATGCAAGCTCCAACAACCCATTGACACCAACACCCATCTAGGACCCTCCACTCCTGCCTGTCCCTCTGGCCCCATCCCGTCTTCCAATCCCAGCTCCAGCCATGTATACACCAATACCCCTGACCTTCCCCTCTCCGATGCTGAACGTGCAATGCTCAGCAAAGGATTTAGTTTCATACCCTTGCGCCCTCATCTCAATGAATTTCGGGCTGGGCACGATGCTGAACTCTTCTTCCACCGCCTTCATCTTCGTGCTCACTTCTTTGGGCAGTTGTCCTCTCCCCGTTCAATGGATCCTTTTACCCGCCTCCAATATTCTCCCTCCACCTGGACCCCTCCCTCTGGATTCTTACCTTCTATTGATTTGTTCATTGAGAACTGTCGGCGAGACATCAGTCGTCTCAATTTCTCTACTCCTCTCACCCACTCTAACCTGTCTCTCTCTGAACTTGCTGCACTCCGTTCTCTCAGGTTCAACCCTGACATTGTCATCAAACCTGCTGACAAGGGTGGTGCTGTTGTTGTCTGGTGCACTGACCTTTACCTTGCAGAGGCTGAGCGTCAACCTGCAGACACGTCCTCCTACCATCCCCTGGACCATGACCCCACCACTGAACATCAAGCCATTGTTTCCAGGACTGTTACTGACCTCATCCCCTCTGGAGATCTTCCTTCCACAGCTTCCAACCTCACAATCTCCCAACTTCAGACGGCCCACTTCTACCTCCTCCCCAATATCCACAAACAGGACTGTCCCAGCAGACCAATCGTGTCAGTCTGTTCCTGCCCCACGGAACTCATTTCTTGCTATCTTGACTCCATTCTCTCTCCCCTTGACCAGTCCCTTCCCACCTACATTCGTGATTCCTCTGACACCCTACATCACATCAACAATTTCTAGTTCCCTGGCCCCAACTGCCTCCTCTTCACCATGGACGTCCAATCTCTCTACACCTCTATCTCCCACTGGGATGGTCTGATCGCTCTCTGTTTCTTCCTCGAACAGAGGCCCGAACAATCCCCATCCACCACTACTCTCCTCCGTCTGGCTGAACTTGTTCTCACACCGAACAATTTCTCCTTAAACTCCTTTCACTTCCTCCAAACATTGAGATCCCAGCAAGGTGTGGAGCTGCTGTTCATTTTATGCCATTTGCCATCTGCTGCAGGGTGAAGGGAAGGAGAGAGGTGGATGCCTCCAGGGGCACGGCTGGTGGAGGGCAGCCAACTCGTGACCCCAAACCTGCATCCTCCCGGGTGACTAGTCAAGCCTGACAAGATCTCATGTGATCAATCTTTCAATGATGCCAAGGCAATGATCACTCTATAGAGTCTCAAGGGTAGTGGTGGCAAGTGGAATAGTATCAGAGGGAGGCTTCTCGCACATAACTCTCATTACCCTGGTCAAACGACAATGTCTCCATGCACAGTCATCTATGAATGTGAAGAACACCCATCTCTGGGCCTCCAGGATGTCCTTCACCTGGAAGGGGTGGGGTGTCTAGATAGAGGCCAGGCAAAGGGCTTAGCACTGGCTTCCTGGCTTTGAGATGGAGGGAAAGCTATAAAGGACATGCTCAATAAATTTGTTACTTCATGCGTTCACAGGTCCACTGAGGTGTCGGTGATGCAGGCTCTAGGCAACTCTGCCTCAGTACTGACTCTCATCCAGATGAGAAGGAGGGCCCATCTCAGGTTGGCACAAGGCCAGGAGGAATAATGGCCTGAGCACCAAGAGGCAGTGGAACCTTAAGAAGATCAAGATGCTGGTGAACAAAGTTCACTGCAATGGCGACCATTGGCCTGACCAGAAGTGTATTGCAGGAAATGCTCTTATCTGCAAGTGAGTGGAAGGCTATGCATGAGGCACCTTCGGATGTTCCAGGATGTGGCTGTTCATATCTGCCAGCGGCATTGAAGGTCACGGCTGCTTTGAACTTTGCCAGTGGATCCTTCCAGGGTGACATTTCCTGGTCAGTGGCACACAGATGCCCTATTCAGGACAGTGCACCAATTTGTACAATTCCACCTGGATCCTGCCAGGCTACAAGAGCATTGGAATTTGCAGCAATGTCAGGTTTTCCGCAAGTGCAGGGCTCAACTGACTACACATATGTGGCCTTGAGAGCTCCCTGGCAACAGTCAGTCACATTCATCAATAGAACAAGGCTCCACTCTTTGAACGTGCAGCACAGAAGGCAAATTCTGCATGTTATGCTCAGTTCCCAGGGACTTCTCATGATGCCTACATTCTGGCCCACTCCCAGGTGCTACAAGTTTTTGAAGGTCCTCAGTGATTGCAGGGCTGGCTCCTCGGTGACATGGGATACCCTCCAGAAGAGCTGGCTGATGACTCCAGTTTGCAGCCACAGAGTGCTGCTGAGGATAGCTACAATGATGCACAAGCCTCCACCAAATCCATGATACAGCAGATGATAGGTCTCCTGAAGATGTTATTCAGATGTTTGGACTGCTCAGGTGGAGATCTCCAATACTCACCACAGAGAGTGTCCTGGATTATTGTTGTCTGATGCACTCTGCACAACCCAGCTACAATGAGGGGATATCTTGCCTGAGGGAGATATGGAGGAGCGTGATGTCTCCTCCAACAAGGAGGATGGTCAAGGTGAAGGATGGTGATGGAGCTGATGAGGGCCAGGATGTTGCTGAGCCACATGCAAAGTCCATAGCAGGGGTACAATGCAGCAGCCAAGCCCGTGCTAATCTGATAGCTATCAGATTCCAAGCGGAGTGAACTGCCAACACATTTGTTGAACTTATTGATTTTCTACCCTCTCTGGCTGGAAGGCCCCAGCACCTTTTTGGTTACAGGCATTATTTTTCTCTAATGTACTTTGATTTATGATAGTTGAATTAAATTGCACTAGTTACTGTCTGCCCTGCTGCTGGTTTGATCCTTTGCATATGCCAAGCTATGTTAATATGCAGAGCCCTGGCGCTAAATGCATGCATCAGAACCTGCAAAGCATTCTATTCTCCCATGATCTCAGGCACCTGTAAGTACAATTGTGATTTCACCCATAAACTCAAAAAATCCATGTGCATGGCAACTTGGAAACAATATCAAATCTAAACTTGCCAGGGATGCACGTATGTCACCCTGACACCTGCACCCAAGGGGGTGCTGACCTGACAGAGAGGTCTTTCAACAAGACCCAGATAGATGGGTCCACAGCGAGGAGCAGCATGAGAATGCCATTTAGCCCCTCGAGATCACTCCTCCATGCAGATTGATCAGTGAAGATCGTGTTCCTGTCCCCAATCACCACTCGCTTTTAATAAACCCATATCCCTTGACATCTTTATCATACTGAGAAGTTTCAAGGTAACTTTGAAGTCCACTCAAGGAGAGTTGCTGAGGTGCAACCATCCTAGACCCTCCAATCGCAGAGACCATTACAAATTGCAATCTGAGATGGCCTTAGCATTAGTGCAAGACTGGGATCTGTCATTGTGAACATCCCAGCCACGGTAAACCTTATTGCTGCACGGACCTTGCAGAGGCCTGCCAGAGCAGCTGATGCTTCACATGGAGAGCCTCATAGTCCTTGTCGTGGTCCAGGATACAGGCCCATTCTACTCTCTCTCCTCATGCACTAAAGCCCTGGTCCTTCAAAGATGTCCAGTGCACTTTGGTTACAAACCTTTTACGCAAGGTTTAATCCACCCTTGACAAGGAGACAAACAGGCCATATGAGGTCTGACAAAAACTTCACACAACTGCACACACACCTCTTAAATCCTACACTCAAATCCCTCTTACAGTCACAGTTAATCTGCCTGTTGTCTACTTACTTGCTGCCTTCACCTGCATGTTAGCTCAAAATGACAAATCACCAAGGAAGACCCTTCATGATTGAACGTGCCCACCACAGTTTCCTCCAGAAATGTAGGATGGCGTCTGATTTTCTACTGTTAAGAAGACAGTGTAGAGCTTCAGTCTCTCTGCCCTGAGACTGCATCTACAATGTTTCTTGCCACCCGCATAGCAGATTTAACTCCTCTCGAGGACTCGTGGCATCCACCCACATCTGACATCAGGGCTACAGCAGCAGGAGATGCAATGATCTTGCTGAACATATTTTCAGAGATCAAAACATGGTGAGCTTGAAATAATAAGAAATTAAGAGCATAAGAAATAGGAGCAGGAGTAGGCCATTCGGCACCTCAAGCCTGCCCCACCATTCAATAAGATCATGGCTAATCTGCCCCAGGCCTCAACTCCTCTTCCATGCCAGCTCCTCATAGACCTCAACTTACTGATATTTCAAAATCTCTTTAAAATCCTCTTTAAATACTTTCAGTGACCTAGCCCCCTCAACTCTCTGGGGTACAGAATTCCAGACATTCACTACCCTCTGAGAGGAGAAATTCTTTTGCATCTCAGTTTTAAATGAGTGCCCCCTTATTCTGTAACTAGTTCAAGATTCCCCCACTAGTGGAAGCATCTTCTCAACATTTACCCTGTCAAGCCCCCTCAGAATCTTCTACGTTTCAGTAAGATCACCCCGATTCTTCTTAATTCTAATGAATAAAGGCCTAACCTGTTCAGCTGTTCTTAATAAGTCAGCCCCTTCATCCCAGGAATCAGCGGAGTGAATCTCTTTTGAACTGCCTCCAATGCCAGTATATCGTTTCTGCAATACGGGAACCAAAATTGTACACAGTACTTCAGATGCAGCCCCATCAATATCCTGTATAGTTGTAACAAGACTTCCCACTTTTTAATCTCCAAACCCCTAGCAATACAGGCCAAAATTCCATTTGCCTTCTTAATTAATTGCTGCACCTGCATGCTATATTTTTGTATTTCATGCACAAGAACACCCAGATCCCTCTGTGCTGCACTTTTTTGGAGTCTCTCTGCATTTAAATAATAGTCTGCCGTTTGGTTCTTCCTACTAAAGTGCATGACCTCACAATTTCCTACATCAAACTCCATCTGCCAAGTTTTTGCCCACTCAACCTATCTATATCCCCTTGCAGATTCCCTATATCCTCATCACAACATGCCTTCCCACCTATTTTTGTACCATCAGCAAATTTGGATACATTACACTCTGCCCCTTCCTCCAAGTCATTAATATAGATAGCATATAATTGAGGCCCTAGGACTGATCCTTGTGGCACTCCACCAGTTACGTCTTTCCAACCTGAAAAAGACCCATTAATCCCCAATCTCTGTCTTCTGTGTGTTAACCAATCCTCAATCTATGCTAATACATTACTCCCAATACTGTGAGCTCCTATCTTGTGCAATAAACATTTATGTGGCACCTTATTGAATGCCTTCTGGAAATCCAAATACACTACATCTACTGGTTCCCCTTTATCAACTCTACTTGTTATATTCTCAAAGAACTCTAACAAATTTGTCAAACATGATTTCCCTTTCACAGAATGATGTTTTTTTTTAATTTGTTTGTTCATGGGATGTGGGCATGGCTGACTAGGCCAGCATTTATTGCCCATCCCTAATTGCCCTTGCTCAGGGGGCATTTTAAAAGTCAACCACTTTGCTGAGGGTATGGAGTCACAGGCCAGACCATGTAAGGATGGCAGATTTCCTTCCCTAAAGGACATTAGTGAACCAGATAGGTTTTCACAACAATCAACAATGGTTTCATGGTCGTCAGCAGACTTTTAATTCCAGATTTTTATTGAATTTACCATCTGCCATGGTGTGATTTGAAGCTGGGTCCCCAGAGCACTATGCTGGGTCTCTAGAATACAAGTCCACAACTGCACAACTGCCTTGATTGCATTAAGCTTTCCTAGATGTCCTGCTATTTCTACCTTAATAATGGGCTCTAGCATTTTCCCAATGACAGATATTAGGCTGACTGGCCTATAGTTTCCTGCTCTTTGTCTCCCTCCCTTCTTGAACAGGGGTATCACGTTAGTGGTTTTCCAATCTGTTGGGACCCTCTTGGAATCCAGTGAATTCTGGAATATTTCGACCAATGCCTCCACTATCTCTGCAGCCACTTCCGTTAAAACCCTTGGATGCAGGCCATCAGGTCCTGGCAACTTGTCTGCCTTTAGTCCCATTAGTTTGTCAAATACTTTGTCCCTCGTGATAGAGACTGTTACAAGATCTTTCCTCCCATTAGTTCCTTGCTTATTTGATATCCTTGGAATGTTTATAGTGTCCTCCACCGTGAAGACCGATGCAAAATATTGGTTTAAATTATGTGTCATTCCCTGTTCCCCATTACCAATTCCCCAGTTGCATCCTCCAAGGGTCTCACACTCACTTTAGCTACTTGCTTTCTTTTTATCTACCCATAGAAGCTCTTGCTGTTTGTTTTTGTATTTCTTGCCAATTTGCTTTCATAATCAATTTTCTCCCTCTCTATTAGCTTTTTTGCCATCTGCTGCTGGTTCCTAAAAAAATTCCCAATCCTCTGGCTGCCACTAGTTTTCACCATTTTGTATGCCTTAGTTTTTCATTGGATACTCTCCTTGACCGCTTTTGTTAACCACAGGTTGTTCATCCTTCTCATTGAGTCCTTTTTGACCGAGATAAAATTTTGCTGAGCATCATGAAATATTTGCTTAAATGTCTGCCACAGCTCATCCACATCCCTTAGTCTACATTCCCAGCCCACTTTAAACAACTCTTTCTTCATACCTCTATAACTGTCCTTATTTAAGTTGAGGACACTGGTTTGAGACCCGAGTTGCTCGCCCTCAAACTGAATTTGAAATTCTACCATGTTGTGATCACTCCCCCCTAGAGGATCCTTAACTATGAGATCTCATATTAACCCTACCTCATTACTCATTACTAGATCTAAAATAGCCTGATCCCGGGTAGGTTCCGCAACATATTGCTCTAAGAAACAATCCCTAACTCACTCTACGAATTCATCTTCCATGTTACCCCTGCCAATCTGACTTATTCAGTCAATATGTAGATTAAAATCACCCATGACAATTGTGGAGCCCTTCTTACATGCCTCCATTATTCCCCAATTTATACTTTGTCCTACAGTGAGGCAACTCTTCAGGGGCCTATAGATGACTCCCACCCGTGACTTCTTCCCCTTGCCATTCCATATTTCTACCCAAACTGATTCCACATCACGATCTAGGGCACCTATAACACTACTCACCACTGCATTGATACCTTCTTTTATTAACAAAGCTACCCCACCTCCTTTTCCTTTTTGCCTACTTTTCTGAAATGTTGAATACCCTTGAATATTGAGTTCCCAGTCTTGGTCACCTTGCAACCATGTCTCTGTAAAAGCTTTCAAGCCATATCCATATATTTCTATTTGTGCCGTCAACTCATCTATCTTGTTACAAATGCTGCGTACATTCAGATGAAGAGCCTTAAGCTTGGACTTTTTACCATTAGTACTCATTCTGGTTCTAATTTCTGCTGTACTCTTCTGCATACATTTTCTGCTCCTTCCTGTTACACTTCAATTATCATTAATCTCTTCACTACCCTGCACCTCTGCACTCTTGTTTCTTTTGATTTTTTTAAACTTACCTTTGATTGAACTCTCCCCTACACTAATTAATTTAAAGTCCTATCTACAAGCCTAGTTATACAATTCGACAGGACACTGCTCCCAGCATGATCCAAATGATGCCCATCCCAATGGAACAGCTCTCTCCTCCCCCAGTACTGGTGCCAGTGCCCCATGAATCAGAACCCATTTCTCCCACACCAATCTTTGAGCCATGCGTTTACCTCTCTAATTTTATTTACCCTATGCCAATTTGCACGTGGTTCAGGTAGTAATCTGAAGATTATTACTTTTGTGGCTCTGCTTTTTAATTTTGTCCCGAGTTGCTCGTAGTCTCTCAGCAGAACCTCTTTCCTAGTCCTACCTATGTCGTTGGTGCTTCATGGACCACGACAACTAGATCCTTCCCCTCCCACTCCAAGTTCCTCTCCAGCCCAGAAGAGATGTCCTTAACCTTGGCACCAGGTAGGCAACATAGTCTTTGGGACTCTCTGTCGCTGCCGCAGAGAACAGTGTCTATTCCCCTAACTATGCTATCTCCTATTACTGCTACATTTCTCTTTCTTCCCCCCACTTGAATGGCACTCTGTACCATGGTGCTGTGGTCAGTTCACTCATCGTCCCTGTAGTCTGTGTCCTCATCCACACCGGGAGCAAGAACTTCATACCTATTGGACAAGGGCACCGGCTCAGGCTCCTCCAAAGCTAAATTCTGAATCCCTATACCTGCCTCACTCGCAGTCATGCCCTCCTGTCCCTGACCTTGGACCAAATTTGATGCAATTAATCTAAGGGGTGTGACTGCCCCCTGAAACACAGTGTCCAGGTAACTCTCCCCCTCCCTGATGTGTCGCAGTGTCCGCAGTTTGGATTCCAGTTCATCAATTCTGAGCCTCAGTTCCTTGAGTGGCTAACACTTGCTACAGATGTGGTCACCGTGGATCACACCAGCATCCACCAGCTCCCACATGTTACAGCTGCAACACATCCTTTCCTAACCACCTAAAATCTGCTTTCAGGATTTCATCCCTTTTCCTACCTACGTCATTGGTCCCAATGTGGACCACGACCTCTGGCTGTTCACCCTCTCCCAAAAGAATGTCCTGCAACCACTCTGTGACATCCTTGACCCTGGCACCAGGGAGGCAACATACCATCCTGGAGTCACAGCTAGGGCCCCAGAAATGCCTGTCTGCTCCCCAAACTATGGAATCCCCTAAGACTATAGCATTTCCACTCTTCTTCCTCCCCTCCTGTGCGGCTGAGCCACCTGTGGTGCTATGGAAATGGCTCTAGCTACAGTCCTCCGAGGAACCATCTCATTCACCAGTAGCCAAAATGGAAAAGTGGTTAGAGAGCAAGATAGCCTCAGGGGATTCCTGCACTACCTGCCTGTTTCTCTTAGCGACTCTGGCAGTCACCCATTCCTCTCTGCCTGTGTACTTCTTGGCTGTAGTGTGACCACCTCCCTAATTGTGCTATCCATATAATCCACAGCCTTGTAAATGCACCACCATGATTCCACCTGGCTCTCAAGCTCCGCAACTCGGAGCTCAACTTTCTGCAGCTGGTGAGATTTTCTGCAGATGTAGTCACTGAGGGCACTTTGTGCCTGCATGACTTCCCACATCCTGCAAGATGCACATTCTACATGGCTGAGCTGCACTGACATACCTTATACTTTATATAAAGCATTGTTTTTCTCTAATTCCCTGAATGCTCCCTTTTTCTTTTGACTCACTTGTCAGTGAAGAACTTATCTAACCCAGCTTTAAAAATATTCAATGATCCTGCTTTCACTGCTCTGTGGGGTATAGAATGTCACAGACTAATGAGAGAAAAAAAATCTCCTCATCTTTGTCTTAAATGGGAGACCCCTTATTTTTAAATTGTGTCCCCTAGTTCTGGTCTCTCCCATAAAGGGAAACATCCTTTCAGCATCCACCCTGTCAAGCCCCCTCAGATCTTCTACATTTCAATAATATTGCCTCTCATTCTTCTAAACTTCAATGGATACAGACCCAACCTGTACAATCTTTCTTCGTAAGACAACTCCTTTATCTCTTCTCTGCACTACTTTTAAAGCAATTATTTCCTTTCTTAAATATGGAGACCAAAACTGTACATATTACTCCAGATGTGGTCTCACCAACACCCTGTACAACCATAGAAAAACCTCCCTACTTTTATATTTCATTCCCCTTGTAATAAACAACAACATCCTATTTGTCTTCTTGATCACTTGAATACTAACTTTTGTAATTTATGTACCAAGACAAACAGATCCCTCCGTGTCATGAAACTAACATATTCTTTTCATAATATTTTTCTGGTTTATTGTGAAGCAGGTTTATGGAGGTAAGTATAATTGGGTCTGTGTGTGATTTAATTACATTTTGTGGTCAAGCGGGCTGCAAGCTTTAAATCAACAAAAGAAGCTAGGTGCTTGACATGCTAATGAATAAACATGGATGCTGGCTTAGCATATAAGGTGTGAAGGGAATTTGTATTTTTAGATAAATGAAGGAATATTTGGATTTCAAAGGGATCTTAGACTGTTTAGAACTAGCCAGGTAAGCAAGGCTAAGGAATGTGTTTATTTTTCCCAAAGGTTCTGAGAATATATAGTGGCAACCATGAACATTTTTGTATTATGAGGAAGATACAGTTTTAAAGATATATGGAACAATAGAATTTAATTATTAAAAAGAGAGAAACATATATAAAAGGAGAATGACAGGTTATGTTCCAGAAGGCTATGTAAGATCTAACAGGAGCGTTTGAAATAACCTTAATGAAGCCTCCAGCGTTTGGGCATAATTCTACTGTCTAATGCAAATGAAGCTAGAGAAAAGCCATTTGGAATTACACTGTCTATGATATTGTGTTAACTTGCTGAGTTTGTTTTAAATCTAAAATCTATTGTAGAGCGCTGCCTTAAAGGGAGTGTAACTGGGTGTCAGGTTAATTAGGAATTTTAGGAGTTATTATAGCAGTAATTGTAGTCTTATGGATGGACTTAACATCTTTTATTTTTGTTAATAAATATTTTAATTTAATTTTTTAAATATCTAAAGGTCTTGGTGACTTCTGAATTCAGTGCACACATCTCGTCATAAATACAAATTGCAAAACCATTGCGATAGCGCAACCAAGTTTCCCTCGTGGATTTGGTCCATCTGGCACACATCATCTGCCATGTCATAACACTCTGTATGGCAGAATTCTGCAATCTCTGTCCATTTAAATAATATGCTGCTTTTCTATTCTTCCCGCTAAAGTGGACAAGTTCACATTTTCTCACATTATACTCCATCAAATTTTTGCCCTTTCACTAAACCTACCTATATCCCTTTGCAGATTCTTTATGTTCTCTTCACAACTTGCTTCCCAACTATCTTTGTGTCATCTGCAAATTTAGCAACCATACAATTTGTTCTTTCAACTTGTTCATTGATATAGTTTGTGCTGACCCCTATGGCAGTCCACTAGTTATATCATACCAATTTGAAAATGATCCATTTATCGCTACCCTCTACTTCCTTTAGCTAGCCAATCTTCTATCCGTGATAATACTCCCCCAACACCATGTGCTCTTAATTTGTATAATAACCTTTGATGTGGCACTTGTCAAATACATTTTGGAAGTCCAAGTACACCACAATAAGTGGCCGAGTTGGCCATTAACAGGTCCAGGCAGCGGGCGATTGACGGGGGAGTCCCGCCCGATTGTTTGCGCCTCTTCCGCGGCTACGTTCGCGGCTGGGTGTCCCTGGAGAGGGAGCACGCGGTGTCTGCCGGCACTCTCGAGGCCTTCCATGCTCGGTGGGCGTCACGGGGACTGGGGTGCTTTATTGACTCCCTTAATCACATTTTGGTTTAAAGTTGTAAGTTTCCTTTAAATTTTATCTTTACTTTTACAGCTGACCTGAATTAGGGGCTGTGCTTGATTTGTCCTTCATTTTGTTAATTTAGTTTAATTGTTTAACTCCAAAAAGAGTTACACCACAATAAGCAGTTCTCCTTTACCCACCTTGCTTGTTCCTTCTTCAAAGAACTCAAATAAATTAGTCAAACATGATTTCCCTTCCACAAAACCCTGTTGACGCTGCTTGATTGCATTAAGATTTCCTAAGAGTCCTGTTATAAGCTTTTAGCATTTTCAGTATGACAAATGTTTGGCTAACTGGCCTGTAATTTCCTGCTCCCTGTCTCTGTCCTTTCTTGAATAGAGGAGTTACATTTGCTATTCTCCAATCTGATGGGGCAATTCCACAATCAAGGGAATTTTGGAAAATTAAAATTAATGCATCCACTATCTCAGCAGTAATAAAATTTAAAGAGGATAAGTATTGGTCAGGACAGCAGGAATGACCCCAAGCTCCTCTTTGGGATAGTGCCATGGGATCTTTTACATCCATCTGAGTTGGCCTTGGTTTAACATCTCATCTGAAAGGCAGTACATCTGACAGTTCAGCACTCTCCCAGTACTACACAAAAGTGTCAAGTCCTGGAGCAGGGTTTGAACCCACAATCTTCAGCCTCAGAGGTGATAATGTTACCAGCTGAGCAAAATTAAGACAATTTTGACTTGTTCATTCTTTAAGGTGAAGATGACCGTGTTCACCATCTGCTGTGCATGGTAGGGCTCCGATAGATAAGTAGGTGACTGTTAAGGCTGTTCTGCACCTGGAAGGTTCTGTGGCAAGTAGGACAGGGTACTGCAGATGGTGAGTTTTGGATGAGTTGCTGGCTCAGGAATTCCTCTCCTTGTGTTTTCTCTCTGCCTCTGATATTCACTTGCATTTGAAGGAGGCAGCCAATTTTTTTATTTGATTGCACCAGGTGTGCAATTTTTTTTATTCATTCACAGGTTGTGGGCTTCGCTAGCTGGGCTAGCATTTATTGCTCATCCCTAGTTGCCCTTGTTCTGGGGCATTTAAGAATCAACCACATTGCTGTGGGTCTGGAGTCACATGTAGGCCAGACCAGGTAAGGACAGCCGACTTCCTTCCCTAAAGGACATTAGTGAACCAGATGGGTTTTTATAGCAATCGACAACGGTTTCATGGTCATTATTAGACTTTTGATTCCAGATTTTTACTGAATTCAAATCATGAACCCGGGTCCCCAGAGCATTACCCTGGTTCTCTGGATTACTAGTCCAGCGACAATGAGTTTCTCCCAGATCTTGAAGTCCATATCAAAATTCCTAAGTGAAACTTTCAGGTTGTCCTTGTAGTGCTCCTTTTGACTGCTCTGAGAATGTACCCCAGACTCAAGTCCTCCAGGGAAGATTTGCTTTGGTGAGCAAGTGTCAGGTATTCTGGCTACATGATCAGCCCAACACAATTGTGACTGTCTGAACACGGTGTGGATGCTTGGCATACCAGCTCAGGTGAGCACCTCAATGTCTGGCATTCTGTCCTGCCATCTGATCTTCAGAATGTTATGATCTCGGTAGAGACCAGTAACACATTTTTTTTTAGGAAATTTGAAATCCCAGTTATTAAGTGAAACAATCATGCCACAAGATTTCATATTTTAAGCAAAAAGTTTCACTGTACAAAAGTTAAACAAAGCAAGTACTACTAATATTACTACAAAGTACCACTATATTTTGTAAACACTTATACTTTAGTACTGAAAATCTCAATAGAACTCTCCCTGTCCTACTTTTATTTCCACCTAAGAGTTCCCTTATTCCTTACAGCATCTAGAGGGTTTCTTTACTTCTCGTCAGACCAAACCAAGGTGTGCCACAGCTCTCAGGAATTCACAACACTCAAGAGCCATTCACCATCCAGGACAAAGGAGCCTGCTTGATTGGCACCCCATCTACAAACATTCACTCCCTCCACTACCAATGCACAATGGCAGCAGTGTGTGTCATTTACAAGATGCACTGCAGGAACTCACCAAGGTTCCTCAGACATCAACTTCCATTCCCATGACCACAGAAGACAAGGGCAGTAGGTGCATGGGAACACCACCACCTCAAAGTACCCCTCCAAACCACACACCATCCTGACTTAGAAATATATCGCCATTCCTTCACTGTTGCTGGTTAAAAATCCTGGAACTCCCTAACCAACAGCGCTGTGGATGTACCTACATCACATGGACTACAGTGGTTCAAGAATGCAGCTCACCACCACCTTCTCAAGAGCAATTAGGAATGGGTGATAAATGCTGGCCTAGCCAGTGGCACCCATATCCCATGAACAAATAAAAACAAACTTTGATTCTTAGTGCTCCTTGCATTCTCCAAAGTCTTAGGTTTCTTGGGCTTTTTCCACTAGCAACTCGCTAGGCAAACTCTCCAACTCTCCGTCAAACCTCACAATTGTGGGCTCCTCATCTCAAGCATGGGCCTCACTGCATTCTTGCTCAGTGACTCCAAATCAAAACTCCCTTAATTTCTGAGAGCCTTCTTCTTCTAGTTCCACAGCAGCTTTACAGCTCCTGGCAGATTCTCTCTCTGCTTGTCCCAAAGCTGCTCCCAGGTTGAGTGCCTGTTTCTATGAGAAATCACCCAGATAAAACCCAAAACCAATCAATTCCCTTGGCAACGTGGCAAACCTGGGATGTCCCAGATTAATTATCCACAATTATCAAATATTCCCTTTGTTCTGGGAAATCACATGAATAATTTAAACACCTTATTGAGACAGCTGTAGACATCCTGTTTCCACCAAGAAGCTTAGAGAGATAGTCCATTAGTTCCCAATACTTCCCAATATGACCTTACAAAATAAACATAGGCCACCCTTTGATTTGCAATTAGTTTAGATCTGTTTAGCAGCTTCTCAAACCAGACATTTTAATTTATCTTAGGGCGGAATTTTCCATGCCCGCTGGTGTTAGGCGTCCTGGCAGGCCTGAGTGAACAATATGGCGGGAAGGCCAAAAATCAGTTTCATGATGTTTTAAAACCAGTTTGCAATTGTCCACTCTGCTCGTCAATGGTGGGCCACGTTTCCCGCTGTTGGACATCGGGAACTTCATTGTGATACATCTGCATATCATTATAGGCCCAGCTCACCGGAATCATCCCCGCACATCAAATTTACCACCCAGGTCAGCAAGAAAACACGCCGGTGCAGAACACGTCTTGACAAGTGTGATGTGCAGAGGCCGGGACTTAGCATCAGGGCCTTGCTCACATCGTGGACATCCAAGGAGCAGAAGATGCTGGAGGCCGACAGCAACCGGACCCTGGAGGAATGTCCATCGCATGCTGGGTAGATTCTCTTGGACATGGGTCCATCGCCAAGCAGCTCATGGAAGATGAAAGGTCACCATTCAGGGTCTGCTTTGGGACTTCAGTGTATTAGCCATGGTCTGTTACAGGTGATTGTTCAGTGGGTGGAGAGGAAGGTCCAGCTGTGAGTAGGAGAGGAAGATATAACAGTGGGTAAGGGAGGAAGGTCTAGATTTGACTGGGAGAGGAAGGTGTGTCAGGGGTGAGGTTTTGTGCTGTGGGGGAGGTGTTGGGGGGGGAGGGGAGCGACCAAGGTGTTGGGGGGTAGGTTTGGGAGAAGGGGAGCAAAGGTGTCGAGGGGGTGAGTTTGGGAGGAGGGGAGGGAGTGTGGGTGGAGAACAGGGCAATTGGAGAGGTAGGTGTAAGGGGAGGAGTTCGGAGGGGGGATGGAGTCCAAGGGAAGGAAGGAATCCAGAGAGGGGAATGCATCCTGGGGTAGGAAGGAGTCCAGGTGGAGGAAGGAGTCTATGGGGAGGATGGTGTTCGGGGAGGGGAAGGAGTCCAGGGGGAGGAAGGAGTCTGGGAGAGGAAGGAGTCTGGAGAGGGCAAGGAGTAAGGGTGGAGGAAGTAGTCAGGAAGGGGAAGGAGTAAGACTGGAGGAAGAAATAAAGCTGGAGGAAGGAGCCTGGAGATGGAAAGGGGTAAAGGTAGAGGAAGAAGTAAGGGTGGAGGAAGAAGTAAGGGTGGACGAGGGAACCAGGAAGTGGGAAGGAATAAGGTAGGGGGAAAGAGTCCGGGGGGGGAGAGGAGTCTGGGGGGGGTGGGGGAGAATTCTGGGGGAGGGGGGAACGAAGGAGTTCCAAGATGGGAAGGAGTCTGGAAGGGAGTGTGTCCTGGTGAATGTACAAGGGAGGGGCCTTTGGAGTCAATGACTACCTCCTGCAGAGTGAAATGAGGGTGGCATGGTAGGAGGGGATGGTGAGAATGACAGAGGGCAGAATGTGGTGGGACGGTGAGAGCATGATGGTATCTGTAGAAGGGACGGCGAGGGTAGTTGGTGGGGACTCGGAGGCAGACACGGACCCTGGGGGTGGGAAAGAGGAGGTCTGGGAGGTTAATGTGGGTCTGGGTGGGATTTCCAGGAAGGTAGGAAACATGCATGTTCACCTGGACAGCCCCAAAAGAAAAGGGTTTTGCTGGTAGGTGACGGTGGGGAGGTGGAAGGTGATGCCAGGGAGGTGAACAGTGATGGGGGAAAAGGACCTGGGTGACTGGGGATGGGAAAGGATGGAGACCCGGAGAAGAAGGTTAAACGCACCATTCTTGCAAATCTGGAAGTGAAAGGAAACTCCTGGTGGGCAGAAACACTTGCTGCATGGGAGTGCAATCAGTGGGTGGGCAGAGTTGCCGGTCAGCTCAAATGGACAACTGAAAGTGAACCCCAACAGGCACATTGAAAATGCTCAGGACAGTGAAATGAGTGTGATGGAGAAAGGATCTGTGAGTGTGGGAGAATGCTTTCACAAGGCTCCGAAAGGCCCTGCCACACACACACGCTTCTCCCTCCAGAATCACTCGTGCAGTGGCTGTGTGCAGCTGAACTGCAAGTGGGGGCGGGATGCAGGGAAATTACTCACAAAGCTTGCAAATGAAGCCATTACACATTATTCAGTGACAGTAAATGCATTTTCAGATTATAAAGTGGCAAAATGTGTTCATCCATGCAACCAACTGTGATCAGAATTTCTTAACTTTTCTAGGCCTTACACTTCTAGCAGGGGTGGAGACAGCTGTGCAATGGTTGGCCCTGTTGCCTCTGATGACTTTGGGTCCTCTGGAGAGCTGAGGCCTTGGGGGCTCCGGCTTGCTTTGGCTGTTCTCCTGTCGGCCTGATGCTCCCTCTGCAGTGACGGAAGACAAGGTTCAGGGGGGTCACAGGCAAAGGGGAATTGGATGGAGCAGACAGCCTCTGAGATTCCAAGTGGATGACCCAGGGGTGTCCAGCTGCCTCTTCTCCTCACTTCTGGTGTCCGAAGGCTCTGGCCTGACTCCTTGAGGGGAAGTAACACCTGGAAGGACGTCGAGATGCCCTGTTTCCCTCTTGCATTGCCACTGCAGGAACCCACCCATGGCTACCATGATATAGTGCAGGTCTGTGGACATCTCCACATTCTGCTGGGCCAGGGTCTCTATGGAGTCTGCCATCCTTTCCACAGAGTCCATAACACATGTGGGCACCACTTCATCAGAGAACAGGCACACACACTCCTCCAACTCACATACCACTCTGTTGAAGGCTTCCAACAGCTCGGTATGATGTTTCCCTGCCTTCTGCTAAATCTCCACGATAAGTTGGAAGGCCAAATCCAGAGGTTTGCCACCAGACCTCACAGATGCCTCTTCCCCAGCAGTCCTCCGAGTGCTGGGGTGCTCAGCTGAACCTGCCTCCTGCTGCTGTGGACATGTGTCTGTGCGGTGATCACCAGATTGTGAACCCGAGCCTCCACTAGACCTAGGTCCCACCGATGTGGGTGTATCTGCACGGGTGGAGTGTATGTGTCTTCCAGGCTGCTTATTTCCAACCCTTCAAAGGACAAAGTGTCCTCTTGGCTGGAGGTGAGGACCTGGATGGAGCTGAGGGACTGGCTGGCTGAGAGCGTCGGTCACTTGGCAGAGCTCCCTGTGAACCAATGTAGAGATACTTAGCACATGACAGCAGAGTCAAAAAACAGGAGAGGGGGCACTTACAGTTGCATTGAGAGAGAGATGATATGGTGCAGGTTCCTCAAGTGAGTGTTCGCCACCAATCTCATCGTCGCCGCAGGCACGGTCCACGTCCTCACCAGTCAGCGCGATGGCATGCTCCGGCAAGTGAGTGAGCGGCCTAATGTGGGTCATTCCACCACTCCCCCCCCACTCCCCGACTGGCCTGGGACCTCTCTCTGCTGCTGTGTGCCAGCTTTTCCTGCATGAAAACAGATGGGGAGAGTGTGAGCAGAATGCATGCATTGCATGGAATGTTTGTGTGGTGAGTGGAGCCATGGTCAGGATGAGGACACGAGCTTGAAAGGGTATGAGCCTGATGGAGCCTGTGTGTGAGAGTTAGTAGTTTTGTCCCTTGAGGTGTGAGATCCCTGTTGATGTGTGTTGGTTTGTGAGTGTGTGAGTTGAGAGTGATGAAAAGAGTGACTTACCTTGGTGGAACGGAGATCATTCATCCTGTAGTGGCACTGGGTGGCTGTCCTCTTTTGCAAGATGTTGGTGCTCTCCACCACTGCCGCCGCCTCCCATGCTGGATTGGTGACCTTGCCTGCTGGCCTTTGTCCAGAGCGGGGGTAGAGGACATCACGGCTGGCCTCCATGGTGAGGGATGCGTCACTTAACTGGGGCAGGGGGCAGGAGTTGCTGTCTTTTTGCCTCTCAGGGCCATGCCTTCTTTGCAGCAATCCTGGGTTGGAATCACTGAGAGATGTGCGCATGGCTGCAATTTAAATATGACACCCGGCATGAGAAAGCGGCAAGGCAGGCGAATGAGAGCCCATCCACCATTGAAATGGCGTGTTTCCCAGGAATGCGTGATTAATGAGGTGGGAGTGGAACGATGTGGCGTGTAAAGCTGCCATTGCGCCCAGCAGGTAAAATGTTCTTTTTCCTGCAGTGCAAATCTGGGATGATTCCACCCTTACATTAAAAAATTTCAATCACCAAACTAAAATTTATACTGCTAAAACATATGAATTATTAAATTAGATATTTGTAACAAGGAGTTCTAAAGGCAGCTCAAGTGAAAGTGGTTGAGCTTCCTAGGAAAATGCTGGTACACAGTCCAAGTCTTGCATGCGTAGATCAAAGTGGGCAGAACTATTGCTCTATAGGCTTTCAGTCTGGTAGGCAGATATACTCCTCTTTATTCTGAGACTTATGTCAAAGTCTGCTGAAGGCTACACTTGCTTTGGCAATTCTTGCATGTGTCTTGTTATCACAGTTGGAGAGAGTATTCTACCAAGACAAGTGAACTTGTCCACTGCCGACAGGTTCTGATCATGGACTGAAACCTTGGGCTTGAGAAAGGAACAGGCTGGTGCATTACTTCAGTTATCTTCATGCTGATCGTAAGGTCAAATTTGTCACATGCATTAGAAAACAAGTCCATGTTATACTGTTCGTCCAGCTCGCTACCAGCAGCTAATGCAAGTCATTGGCAAAGAGAAAATCATGAAGAATGACCTTAGAGATTTTTGTCATTGTTAAGAGTCATCTCAGATTGAGCAGCTTCCGGTCCATGCGATACCTGGTTTCAATCTGTGATCATGGTGGAGAAAAACAGGCTGAAGAGGGTTGGCATTGGCAGGCAGCCCAGATTAACTGCATTAGTGGCTGGAAATGGGTCAGAATATTCACCATCATCCAGGACATGCGTGAGCATGCCGTCACGGAACGGTTATACTATTGTGACAAATTTCTTCGGGCTGCCGAATTTCTCCATTATCTTCCAAAGACCCTCAAGGCTGACTGTATCAAAGGTCTTGGTAAAAACAACAAACGTGATGTAGAGGTCCGTGTTCTGTTCTTGTCATTTTTCCTGGCATGGTCTAACCGCAAATACCGTATCGGTGGTTCCTCAGACTGTTCTGAAACCACATTGACTCCCCAGCACCAGATCCTGGTCGAGATTTTGCACAAAGTGATTCAGAAGGATTCTGGAGAAGATTTTACGAGCAGCAGGGAGGAGTGAGATTATTCTATGATTATTGCAAGATTGGAAAGTTCTTTCCCACTTGTACAGTTGGTTAATGGAGGCATCTTTGTATTCGGGTGCAATAGGCACCAGAACAGCATGAGTAAAATACAGAGTAAGAGTTAGAAATTTTGCACTATTTGCACTCATTTTTGGACACAAATGGGCACAACACTGACAAATTCAAGAATAGGAATTTTTGTCTCAATCTTTGTGTGCGTCCAGGTCACTGTTAAATCTGTGAGACTTAGGGCGCAATTTTAACTCACTTTAAAGCCCTTTCACTTACAAAGTTAAAATTGGGCCCTTGTTGGTCGGTATCCCTGGTGGCTGCCTAAAACCGGTGTTAGACTCCCTTGCACATGTTAATTAAGGGTCATAAGCTTTCTGAAGTATCCCTCTGCAAAATTTGCTTATGATGAGTGGCGCCATTTCCGAGCACGTCCGACTAACAATTCTTCAAAAACCCCAGCGACCGTCCACAAAACATTCATTTAAAAAAATAATAGCCTCCTTGTGGAGGTGGGAGATGCTCCTCCCACTACAAATGTCATTACAATTACACCCCTAGTCCCCCACCCAACCTTCCATTTCTCACTCCAATGCTGATAAGCAGCGCAACACTCAACATTTGCAATGTGTGCTCTGCCTTTGGATGAGTGACAGACTTAATCATTCCTGTCAGTCCCATAAAACTTGGATGATCATTGTCTGCAGCACAGCCAATGGAAAGGGAACCTTACGAGCTATATTTGCATTCAGACTGAACTGAGTTCGAAACAGGGTTTTTTAGGGACAGGCAATTTGGCCCTACAAGCTTATTCTTTTCCTCAGATCAACTCCATTTACCCATAACTGCGTCCCTCTCCCTTTACCCATTTCCATTGTCTCATTTGATGAGATTCCACAATTCTATTATCCTTTCAGCAAAAATGTTTTGCCAGACCTGCCTTCATACTCTCAACTTGCAAATTTTTGACTTGTATGGGTCAATTTGGTCAATTCCCTCAGTGCACTTCAAAAGAGCAGTGCTCGATTGTACTGTACCCAATCAGTCTACCCTTATGGAAACAAGACCTTCACTGACCTCCAGGAGCATTGTAGAAACTGTTCTACCCTCCACTGTATGTTCTGTAGATTTATTTCTTGAAATTAGTCTTGTTTTATCACCATCCATCTACCATCCATTATGGATAAACAGACCATGAAAAATGTAATGGTGTTTGTTAGTGAACATAGCGGATTTCCAATGAACTGCAATACACTATCAATGAACCTTTGTGACCAAACATCAAAGTTAATTGAACCATGGGGATCATTTCAGTGAGGCTATTATACTGGCAAAAGTCTCAGATGAATTTCAGGGTTAAAAGGTCAAACACCATTAAACTGGACTGTTGCATATTATTGTGTATTAAATTTCACAGAGGAGTTGGGTTCAATAGAAACTTTTTGCATTTCCTTTTTGTATTTATGGTAGTGGACAGTAGTGCCAAAAATGTAATACTTTCCCTATTTTGAATACCCAAAATCAGCATTAACCACTGTAAAGCTTGGTATATCACAGCTAGTTGAGGAATAGTGCTTCCATTCACTCTGTCTGACAACATACCTCATCCCCAGCCTCAACAACTGCTCTGTGCTGCATTAAACAGATAGTTGCCATTTCCTACACCAGCCAAGCTGTTTCCTGTCTATATCAGTGTGCCAATTTAGTGTCCTTTAGTTGCAAATTAGAAGCATGTTTTAAGCTGTGTGCCCATGCCTACTAGGATTGAGCTTATCCGAATTTATATCTCATGGAAGCGCCATCAGTTTGGGCTGGATTTGACCATGGATGACAGAGTTGAAAAGCCAGTATCTAACCCACTGCACAAGGCAGTCCCTTATGTTTCGGGGCTAGGGAACTGCATCATAGTGACAAGCAGGTTCTCTATGCCACAGATAATTCTACATTGCAAATATTCTAAACTCATACTATATCTGACCTAGGAATGTCATCCATTTTGAAATGGATGAAACACCTTCAGAAAATAGAGTGGAACTCCTCGGGCTGTATGCCTGACATGGAATGTATTTTGTAAATATCAAGATTATTGAAATTGTATTGAAGCACTTCAGAATGCAACATGCCACATGGTGAAAAGTTGAATTTTATCAACTTCTTGTAAGGACGAGGCTAGTCCATTGCACTTCGGGTGTGATGATCCCTGCAATGTTCCCAAATGTGGGATATTCAAAATGGGACTGCAAAATTTCTGGTAGTAGGAGGCTATATGGGCAGAATTTTCTCCCTGTTGGGGGGGGAAGTTGATGGGCAGGTGCATTCGGGCGCGATTCCGATCGGCGTCCCCAATCGGAGGCGCTGCTCCATTTTATGTTGGCAGGCCAATTAAGGCCCACCCAGCGTGACATCCGCAGGGAAGCGCTATAGGCTCCCTGTGCGGGCGGGGGGAATGCCTAAAATCAGGAGATTAGATGCCTAATCTTTCCCAAATATGCCTTTGCTCAACCATGCACCATACAAATATCAACTGCAGCTGGGGGGGCCATCAACTTGGTGAAAGATGCTCTTTGGGTGGTGAAAGGTGATCTTTGGTCTGCCCGGAACTTGTTGCTCTTCCAATGTAAAGAGTTGTTCATGACCTAGTTTCATAGACTGGTACATTCCAAGGTCCAGGACTACCTGCTGAATGATGCACTAAAGCTTGGGGCAGCTGCTGCAAAGGCACAGTTGGGAAGGCCACTGTCTTAAGCCCCTTCAGCCATAGTAGACCCAGGGATTGGGAACTGTGAAAAACCCCTTGCATTGTATGTTCAAAATCTAATGATTATGGTAAATATTAACTGCAGTTATAAATGTAGTAACATTCAGTATTGGAAGAAACTGATTTGGTTTGCACCTTATTTAATGTCAACTTTGAATGGTCACGTTATGCACTGTGATAAATTTTAGGATTAAAGCATATTGTTCGAAAAGATCAAACGCCTTTAGATAATTTTAAGCTGTCTAAGAATATGATCAGGGTTTTTCAAATGGGGGGGGGTATCCCGCTCCACCACTTGAAGAATCAACAAGGAAAGTATCCCACCAATACTAGCTGTCTAGCAACCATTTAGCATTTGGCAGGGCTTTAATTGGCTAAGGATGTGACTTCCACCTCCATCTGGAGAGGAAGTCCAGCCTTGGAGAGCTGCCAGCCAATTGGATGGCCAACTGCTCTGTTGTCCTAGTGGCGCCAGGTTCAAGTCAAGGCCACTGCTGGGATTATAGCCAGTCCCCTAAGAAGCGGAGCCACTGGAGGCTGATCTGATGGGAAGTCCAGGGTATTGGCTAGGCCTGGCTGGCAGACCCCAGTGAGGAGAATGAGGGGGTTGGGGGGCTGGGCTTGAGAGGCCGGGGGTTTAAAGGTTAAAGGGATATGACCTTGGAGTGGAGTGCCTCCGATGAGCACAGGGGACCCCCAATGGAAGTATCCTCCATTGCCCAACAGCAGCCTACATGGCTAAGGCTGCCAGGCCACCTGCTTGGTGTGGGCCTGCCACTGCCATGGGTAAAATAGTGGCGGGGGTGTCACTCAGGCACAATACAGGGGATGCTGGAAATACAAAATGAAAACTAAAACATGTTGGAAATACCCAACAGGTCAGCCAGCATCTGTGGAGAGAGAAACAGTTTCAGAACTGGAAAAGGTTAGAAATGTAAAAGATTTTACCCAAGTAAAAGGTGGTGGTTGGGGGGTGGGAGGATGGAAATAAAACAAAAGGGAAGGTCTGTGATAGGATGGAAGACAGGAGAAATTAAATGGCAAAAGAGTTGATGGTGTAGGGTCAAAGGAGTGGTAATGATAAACAAAAGATGTGTCAAGAGGAATTGCAAATGTCAGATTGATGAACAGCACTGCTGAGAACAAAAACAAAAGGAAAAACAAGACTGAAGCCAAACCGAAAAATAAAATGTAGAAAAGTTTAAATAAATAACCCAGCATAAATGCCTGTGCTCTCAAAGGTGAAATCTTGGGAACTGGAGCCGCAGACTAACAACTTATCAATGAAACAGCATCCTCAGAAGGAAAAAGAAAGTCCTGACTGACCAATTTTATATTAGATTTGCTGAATATACAAGAAATGAACATGACTTGGCCTAATTTAAAGCAGGTCCTGATTGTTAATGAAAGCTTCACATTAACGTATGACTGAGGTGGTGCAGTCACTTCTCCCACAGCTGTACTGTTCTGTGTGCAAATGAGCTTTCAGTAACTACAGGAGAGTTTAAGGTAATTAATGTAAGTGTCAAAATCAATTAAAGCCAGTGAAGGTGGGGGGAGGGGGGAGGGGGATGGCAATAGGAGGCAAAAGACATAAGTCATGAACATGAGTTGAAATATTACAGTATTCCTCATGATGAAACTGTAGCAAGTGCAAAGTGAAGCATAACAAAAAAATGTATGGTAATAAAATAAAATGGTTTAACCTTTTCCAGTTCAGGTGTTTCCCAGGAAGTGATTTTCACTCCACTGGAAAATCCAGCTTGGATCTGAATATTAGCTGTAAAAAAAATACAATACAGTCCCATAAGGAAATCATAGCTCCCTGTGGGATACATCCCCATGGACCATTGGTGACCAAGCCTTCAGCTGCCAAGGCCTGAAACTCTGGAATTACCTCCCTAAACCTCTCTGCCTTTCTCTAATCCTTTAAGATGTTCCTTAACTCTTAGCTCTTGAACCAAATTTTTGGTCAGTTTACATCATCTTTCATGGTACAGTGTCAAGTTCTGTTTGATAAGTGCTCCTGTGAAGAACCATGGAAGGTTTTGTCATATGAATGTTTGTTGTTGTTGCTGTTGTTACGGGAACTGACCAAAGGCTTGGCCAAAGGCTTAGATCTCAAAGAAACACTTAAATGTTCAGAGAGGTGGAGCAAAGCATAGGTGTATCGGAAGAGAACTTATGGGGATTGCAACCGCCTGCTTGCTGATAGTCTGACCAGAATCCTACGCTCTTAGGATATGAGCACAAGTTGGGATGATTTCCAGGTCCCAACCCCATTCCATCTGTCAGGTAACTGCCTGGGAGATCTTCCTGGAGGCGGTCAGATAAGAGGCCAGCACCCCCCGGTCTGCCATCCAATTAAGGATAGTGAGCGCGTTCCTGAAGCTGCAGGCCGAATCAAAGGGCCTATGGCCTTTTAAGATTGGCAACCACACTGCCAGTGTTGGCACTGTCATTGCAGGAGGGCACCTCCATCTTGAGGGATCCTCCAATGAGACCAAAATATCAAAAATAATAGGAGCAGGAGTGGACCATTCAGTCCATTGAGCCTGCTCCACCATTCAATAAGATCATGGCTGATCTGCTTGTGCTTTTGACTCCATTTTCATGCCTACCCCCCTCACCCTGCCAACTTGGTAACACTTGGCTTCCTTGTAGATCAAAAAGCTGACTAGCTCCTCGTTGAATTTATTCAATGATCAACCCTCCACTGCTCTCTGTGGAAGAGAATTCCAAAGACTAACGAACCTCTGAGAGAGAAAAAATCTCACCATCTCTGTCTTAAATGACAGACATCTTATTTTTAAATTGTGCCCCCTAGTTAGAATGTTCTATGTTTCAATAAGATCATCTCTCATTCTTCTACTCTCTAACGGTTACAGGCCCAACCTGCTCAATCTTTCATCATTAGACAACCCTTCATCCCAGAAATCAGCCAAGTGACCTTTCTCTGAACTGCTTCCAATGCAAGTATATTTGTCCTTAAGTAAGGAGGCCAAAACTGTACACAGTACTCTAGGTTTGATCTCACCAATGCACTGTACAACTGTAGCAAGACTTCACTACTTTTATACTCTATCTCCCTTGCATTAAAGCCCAACATTCCATTTGAATTCCTAATTAACTGCTCGACCTGCATGGCAGTTTTTTTGATTCATGCACAAGGAAATCCAGATCCCTCTGTACCACAACATTCTGCAGTCCCTCTCCACTGAAATAATATTTGCTTTTCTTTTCTTCCTGCCACTTGCATTTTCCCACATTATATTCCATCTACTGAATTTTTGCCCACTCATTTAACCTATTTCTCTCCCTTTACAGACTCTGCATCATCCTCACAACTTGCCTTCCTACCATTGTTCATATTATCAGCAAATTTGGCTGCAATGCACAGTCCATTCATCCAAGTCATTAGTATAGATTGTAAATAATTGATCCTTACATCCCTGGTATCAATCTTTTAGTTAAATAAATAAAATCTATTCCAGTGAGGGGAGTGAGTGCTAGGGGGCATCACAGGCCCCCAGACCAGCTGCCAGCACACTACCTCCAGGCACCTTCCGAGTTTGGCCCTCAGTGAGGGGCCCGGCACTAACCCCAATCAGCCCACAAATGGATAGTTAAATATGCAGATACTGTTGCGTGGATAGCCTCTGCTGGTGATGACCTGCCTGCAAGGCGATTGGCCGGATGTGGGAATGCATTGGCCGGCTGACCTGGAGCTTATATTTCTGACATTCCTCCTGGTCCTACCTTCAAGTCCACCCTTGTGGACAGGGAAGATTCCACCCTCTGTCTTTAATGGAGAGCAGAAAAAGGAGAACAGCAGGCAGGATTTTTAAAATTTATTTGTTCATGGGATGTGAGTATCACTGGCAAGGCCAGCAATTATAGTCCATTCCTAATTGTGTTTGAGAAGATGGTGGTAAGCTGCCTTCTTGAACTGCTGTAGTCATGTGGTGTGGGTACACCCACAGTGCTGTTGAGGGAGTTCCAGGGTTTTCACTCAGCAACAGCGAAGAAAAGGCAACATAATTTCAAGCCAGGATGATGTATGACTTGGAGGGAATTTGCAGGCAGTAATATTCCCATACACTTGCTGCTCTTGTTCTTCTAGGTGATAAAAGACATAGGTTCGGAAGGTGCTGTCGTATAAGCCTTGCTGAGTTGCTGAAGTGCATTTTTGTAGACAGTACACACTGTAGCCACTGTGTGCCAGTGGTGAAAGAAATGAGTGCTTATGGTGATAGATGAGGTGTTAATCAAGTTGGCTGCTTCATCCTGGATAGCACTGACCTTCTTGAGTATTGTTCACTCACACTCCTGACTTGTGCCATTTTTAAAATTTATTCTTTCAAGGGTTGCGGGTGATGCTGGCTAAACCAGCATTTAAAACCCACTTCTAATTGACCTTGAGAAGGTGGTGATGAGCCACCTACTTGAACCCTGACTGCAGTCCATGTGGTTTAGATACACCCAGAGTGCTGTTAGGAAAGGAGTTCCAGGATTTTGACCCAGTGATATTGAAGGAACGGTGATATAGTTCCAAGTCAAGATGGCATGTGACTTGGAGGGGAAGTTGGAGATGGTGGTGTTCCTGTGCACCTGCTGCCCTTGTCCTTCTAGATAGTAGAGGTTGTGGTTTTGGAAGGTACCGTTGAAGTAGCCTTGGTGAGTTGCTGGAGTGCACACTGCTACTACTGTGCACTGGTAGTGGAAAGAGAGAATGTTGAAGGTGGTGGATGGGGTGCCAATCGAATGGGCTGCTTTGTTGTGGACGGTGACAAGCTTCTTGAGTGGTGCTGGAGCTGCATTCATCCAGGCAAGTGGAGAGTATTCTATCACACTCCTGACTTGTGCCTTGTATATGGTGGACAGGCTTTGGGGAGTCAGGAGCCAAGTTACTCACCGCAGGATTCCTGGCCTCTGACCTGCGCATGTAGCCACAATATTTATATGGCTAGTCTGGTTCAGTTTCTGGTCAATGGCAATCCCCAGGGTGTTGATAGTGGGGCATTCAGTGATGATAAAGCCATTAAATGTCAAGGGGAGATGTTTGATTCTCTATTGTTCGAGATGACCATTGCCTGGCCCTTGTGTGGTGCGATTGTTACTTACCACTTATCTGAATGTTGTCCAGGTCTTGCTACATACGGGCACAGACTTCTTCAGTACTTGAGGAGTCGTGAATGGTGCTGAATATTCTGTAATTATCAGCAACATTCCCACTTCTGATCTTATGATGGAGGGAAAGTCATTGATGAAACAGTTGAAGATAGCTAGGCTTAAGATACTACCCTGAGGAACTCCTGCAGTGATGCCCTGGGACTGAGGTGATTGACTTCCAACAACCACAACCATCTTCCTTTGTGTGAGGTATGACTCCAATCATTGGAGAGTTTTCCCCCTGATTCCCATTAACTCCAATATTACTAGGGCTCCTTGATGCCACAGTCAATCAAATGCTGCCGTGATGTCAAGGGTAGTCACTCTCATCTGCTATTTTGCCCTTGTTTGGGCCAAAACCGTAATGAGATTAGGAGCTGAGTGGCCCTGGCAGAACCTGAACTGAGCATCAGTGAGCAGCTTATTGCTGAGTAAGTTTGCTTCATAGAACTGTCGATGACGCTTTCCATCACTTGGCTGATGATTGAGAGTAGACTGATGAGGCATTAATTGGCCGGAACAAAAACACAAAATGCTGGAAAAACTTAGCAAGTCTAACAGTTTCTGTGGAGAGAAAGACAGAGTTAACGTTTTGAGTCCGTATGACTCTTCTTCAGAGCTAAAGAGAAGTAAAAGTGTGATGAAATTTATACTGTTTAAGGGAGGGGGTAGCGCAAATTAAGCTGGATAGAAGGCCAGCGATAGGTGGAGGCAAAGGAAAGATTGACAAAGATGTCCTGGACAAAAGGACAAAGGGGTCTTAATGGTAGTGGTACTGGCTAAAGGAGGTGCTGATGGTGGCATTAAGGTCAGAAAGCAAAATGTGGTAATAGCAGGAAAAGGGTAAGCACTCTGGAAAGAACAACATGAATAAGTGACAGATGGCCCCAGTAGGGGTGGAGTGGGGGGAGGGAAGGGTGGTGGGAAAAAAGATCAAAAATAGGATAAAAGGTGGTAGATGGTTCTAGCAGGGGTGGGGTCGGGGGAGAGGACAGTGGTAGGAAAAAAGACCGAAAATAGGTTATAAGGTTGGGACAAAAATAATGAATAAAAATGAAAATAAATAAAAATAAAAATAAGCGGATAAAAAATAAAAATAAGAAAATAAAAATGAACATTGGAAAAAGGGGATAAAAGAGGGGTGAGGATGGAGGGGAGAGTTCATGTTCTGAACTTGTTGAACTCAATGTTAAGTCTGGAAGGCTATAAAGTGTCTAATCAGAAGATGAGGTGCTGTTCCTCCAGTTTGTGTTGGGCTTCACTGGAACATTGCAGCAGGCCAAGGATGGACATGTGGGCATGAGAGCAGGGTCGTGTGTTGAAATGGCTAGCGACAGGAAGGTCTGGGTCATGCTTGTGGACAGACCGAAGGTGTTCCACAAAGCAGTCACCCAGTCTGTGCTTGGTCTCCAATGTAGAGGAGACAGCATTGGGAGCAGCGAATGCAGTAGACCAACTTGAAGGAGGTGCAAGTGAAGCGCTGCTTCACCTGAAAGGAGTGTTTGTGTCCTTGGACAATGAGGAGGGAGGAAGTAAGGAGACAGGCATTGCACCTTCTGCGATTGCATGGGAAGGTGCCATGGGAGGGGGATAAGGTGTTGGGAGTGATGGAAGAGCAGACCAGGCTGTCCTGGAGTGTACAGTCCCTATGGAATGCTGATGGGGGGTGAAGGGAAGATGTGTTTGGTGGTGGCATCATGCTGGAGTTGGCAGAAATGGTGGAGGATGGTCCTTCGAATGCGAAGGCTGGTGAGGTGAAAAGTGAGGCCAAGGGGGACCCTATCATGGTTCTGGGAGGGTGAGGAAGGTGTGAGGGCTGAGGCATGGGAGATGTGTCGGACACAGTTGAGGGCCCTGTCAACCACAGTGGGTGGGAAAGCATGGTTAAGGAAGAAGGAAGACATGCCAGAAGTGTTTTGGAAAGCGGCACTATCGGAACGGATGCGACGGAGGTGAAGGAACTGAGAGAATGGGATGGAGTCCTTACAGGAAGCAGGGTGTGAGGAGCTGTAGTCAAGGTAGCTGTGGGAGTCGGTGAGCTTGTAATGAACATTGGTGGACAGTCTATCACCAGAAATTAAGGCAGAGAGGTCAAGGAAGGGAAGAGAAGTGTTGAAGATGGACCATGTGAAGGTGATGGAGGAGTGGAAATTGGAAGAAAAATTGATCAATTTTTCCAGATCCAAACGAGAGCATGAAGCAGTATCAAAACAATAATCGATGGACCGAAAAAGAGTTGTGGGAGGGGACCTGCGTAGGACTGGAACAAGGAATGTTCCACATACCCCATAAAGAGACAGGCATAACTGGGGCCCATGCTTGTATCCATAGCCAAGCCTTTTATCTGAAGGAAGTGAGACAAGTTTAAGGAGAAATTGTTCAGTGATAGAACAAGTTCAGCCAGACGGAGGAGAGTGGTGGTGGATGGGGTTTGTTTGGGCCTCTGTTCAAGAAAGCAGCCAAGATACCTCAGACCATCCCGGTGGGGAATGGAGGTGTAGAGGGATTGGATGTCCATGGTGAAGAAGAGGTGTTTAGGGCCAGGGTACTGTTGATATGATGTAGCACAACAGAGGAATCGCGGATGTAGGTTGGAAGAGACTGGACAAGGGGAGAAAGAATGGGGTCAAGATAAGAGGAAATGTGTTCCACTGGGCGGAAACAGACTGACATGATTGGTCTACCAAAACAGTCCTGTTTGTGGATTTTGGGGAGGAGGTAGAAGCGGGCTGTCCAGGGTTGGGAGACTATGCGGTTGGAAGCTGTGGAGGGAAGATCTCCAGAGGAGAGTAAGATGGGCATAATTGGCTGGGTTGAGTTTGTCCTGCTTTTTGTGGCCAGGATATGTCTGGGCAATTTCCACATAGCTGGGTGGATGCCAGTGTTGTAGCTGTGCTGGAACAGCTTGGCTAGGAGCGCGACTAGTTCTGGAGCACAAGTCGTCGGTGCGATTGCAGGAACGTTG
Source organism: Carcharodon carcharias (assembly GCF_017639515.1). Lineage (NCBI taxonomy): Eukaryota > Metazoa > Chordata > Chondrichthyes > Lamniformes > Lamnidae > Carcharodon > Carcharodon carcharias. The sequence goes on along the minus strand of NC_054481.1, from coordinate 120,525,089 downwards.
TCAGGGCCCATAGCCTTTGCAGTATCCAGTGACCTTAGCAGTGTCTTTATTTCACATGGAGTGAATCAAATTGGCTGAAGATTGGTATCTGTGATGCTGGAGATCTCAGACGGAGGCCAAGATGGAGCATTCACTTGGCACTTCTGGCTGAAGATGGTTGCAAATGCTTCAGCCTTTTTTTTGCGCTGAGCTCTCCCAATTGAGGATGGAGATATTTGTGCAGCCTCCTCCTCTTGTTAGTTGTTTGATTGTCCATTACCATTCACAACTGGATGTGGCAGGACTGCAGCGCATAGATGTGACCCACTGGTTGTGGGATCGCTTAGCTCTGACTATTTACCGCATGCTGCTTACACTGTTTGGCATGCAAATAGTCCTGTGTTTTAGCTTCACCAGGCTGACATCTTGGCTGGGATTTTCTGTGCCCACCGGCATCAGGAATGTTCAGTGGCGTGAGCGGACAATGTGACGAAAAGGCCAAAAATCGGTTTCATGACATCGTGAAACCCATTTGTGATTGTCCACTCTGCCTGTCGATGGCAGGTCACATTCTCCACCATCAGACGTAGCATGTAATTATAAGGCCCGGCCATCTGACTCATCCCCCCACCCCCCGCTGGATCGGCCGCCCATTTAGGGAGGAAAACATGCCGATGCAAAAGTCGGGACTTACCACCAGGGCCTTGCCCACATCGCGGAATCCAAAGAGCAGATGATGCTGGAGCCTGATAGCAACGGGATCCTGGAGGAACATCCATGGCATGCTGGGTGGATTCTCATGGACATAGCTCTGCTGCGAAGCAGCTCACAGAAGTTGTAAAGTCAGTTTTGATGCTAAAACGGATGGTGGTCGAGGGGGTTGAAGAGAAAGGTCTAGGATCGATTGGGAGAAGACGATGTGTCGGTGGGGTTGAGGTTCGGAGGAAGGGAATGAAGGTGTCACAGGGGAATGAGGTTGGGAGGTGGGGAATGAAGGTGTCAAGGGGGTGAGGTTTGGGGAGGGGAAGAAGTACGGGGGGCAGGAGTGGGGTAACGGGGAGAAGGAGGCAACTGGGAAGGCAGGTGTACAGGAGGTGGAATATGTAAGGGAAGGAGTTTGGAGAGGGGAAGGAGTGCAGAGAGGGATGGGAGTAAGGGTGGAGGAAGAAGTAAGGGTGGAGGAAGGAGTGCGGAAGGGGGAAGGAGTAAAGTTGGAGGAAGAAGTGAGGGTGTCTGAGGGAGTCAGGAAGGGGAACGGAGTAAGGCTGGAGGAAGAAGTGAGACTGGAGGAAGAGGTAAGGTTAGAGGAAGGAGTTGGGATGGGGGAGGACTAAGGGTGGCAAAAGAAGTAACAGTGTCTGGGGGAGTCAGGAAGGGGGAGGGACTAAGCGGGCAGGGAGTCTGGGGGTGTGGAAGGACTAAGGTTGAGGAGGATGGGATTCCGGGGGGGGTAGGGGTTCCGGGAAGGGAAGTGGTCCGGAGGTGGGGATGTCCAGGTGAAAATGCAAGGGAGGGGTCTGATGGCTCCACGACTGCCTCCTGATGGTAGGAGTGGTATGAAGCAATGGTGAGAATGACCGAGGACAAAGTGAGGCAATAGGGTGGACAGGTGAGGGTTTGACCGTAGCGGTAGAATGGACGGCGCGGGTGGTTGGCGGGGACTCGGAGGCTGACACGGATCCTGGGGTTGGGAAACAGGTTGGGGAGGTGAATGTAGATGGGGGTGGGATTTTCGAAGGAAGTGAACGTGTATGTTCACCTGGATGTCCCTGAAGGAAAAGGGTTGTGACCGGTAGAGGGGAGGTGGATGGTGATGCCAGGTGGGTCAACCGTGATGGGGAAAAGGAAATGGGTGACTGGGGGAGGGGAAAAGATGGAGGAGCGCATGAAAAACCAAACCCAGACCACGCTGTTCAAATCGAAAGTGAAAGACAGCCATGGTGGGCAAGATCAGACACTGCATGGGAGTGTGATCATTGGGTCGACAGAGATGCAGGTCAGCTCAGATGGCAACTGAAAACAAACCCCAGCAGACAGTGTTCAAAATGCTCAGGACATTGAGGTGAGTATGATAGGTGAAGGATCCACGTGTGTGGGAGAGTGCTTGCACAAGATTCTGAAAGGCCCTGCCACACTCACACTTCTCCCTCCAGAATCACCCATTGGTCAGCTCCTCCCTCTGTAGTGACAGTTGAGGTTGAGGGGCTCTAGGCAAAGGGGACTCGAAGGGACAGGACAGCCTCTGGGATTCCTAAGTGGATGACCCAGGAGTCTCCAGCTGCTGCTTGTCCGCCTTTCAGGCGCCCAGGGGTCCCAGCCTAACTCCTTGAGGGGAAGGAGCACCTGGAGGGACATTGAGGTGCCCCGTTTCCCTCTCTCATTACCACTGCAGAAACTCATCCATGGCTCCCACGGTGGAGTGCAAGTCTGCACACATCTTGTGTTTTGCTGAACCAGGGTGTCCATGGCATCCGCCATCCACCCCATGGACACCTCCATATATGCACATGTGGGCACCACTTCACCAGAGAGCAGGCGCACATACTCCTCTGACTCTTATGCCTCTCTGCTGAGGACTTCCAGCAGCTCTGCTTAAAGTTCCCACGCCTTCTGTTGACTCTCCAGGATGAGTAGGAAGGCCAAATCTGGAGGCTCGTCATCTGACTTGAACCTCACAGAAACCTGATCCCCAGCTGTCCTCCAAGTACCAAGGAGTTCACACGAACTTGCCTCTTGTTACGGTGGACATGTGTCTGTGTGGTGACCACCAGATTGTGAACTCAAGACTGCTCTAGATCTAGGTTCAACCGAAGTGTGTGTCTCTGCACTGGTGCAGGGCGTGGGTAAACGCTGTGATGGGTCTTCCAGGCTGCTTATTTCCAGCTCTTCAGTGGAGGAGGTGTCCTCTTGGCTGGAGGTGAGGACATGGATGCAGCTGAGGGAATGGCTGGCTGAGGGGTTTGGTCACTTGGCAGAGCTCCCTGTAAACCAAAAGTAGAGATAAGTAATGTATGGCAGCAGAGTCAAAAGCAGGAGAGAGGGCACTCACATTTGTGTTGAGAGAGGGATGATGTGGTGCAGGATTCTTACGAGGATGTTCGCCGCCGACCTCACACTCACTGCAGGCAAGGTTCACGTCTTCACCTACCAGTGCAATAGCAGACTCCTCAATGTGAGTGAGGGGCTTTTATATGGGCCACTCCACCCCCTGTCCGGGACCTCTTCGTGCCGAAGTGAGCAGGCTTCTCCTGCATGAAAACAGATGGGGAGAATGCGAGCAGGGCACATGGCACTGCTTGGAATGTTTACATGTTGAGTGGAGCCATGGACAGGATGAGAACGCAAACTTGAGTGGGTATGAGCCTGATGAAGATGTGAGGGTGCGTGTGAGTGTTAGTGGTGTTGTCCCTTGAGGTGTGAGATCACTGTGGATGTGTGATGGGTTTGTAAATACTTGAGTTGAGAATGATGAGAAGAGTGAATTACCTTGGTGGAATCGATGAGACCATTCATCCTGTGGCAGGACTGGGTGGCTGTCCTCTTTTGCAGGGCATTGGCACTGACCACCGCTGCCACCACCTCCCAAGCCAGGTAAATGAGGTTTCAGCCCATCCAGTGGCCAGAGCGGGGGTAGAGGGCATCAAAGCTGCCCTCCACTGTGTCCAAAAGGTGCTGGAGAAATGCATCATTGAACCTGGAGGCTCAAGTCTTTTTGCCTCTTGGGGTCATCCTGTCTCCTTTGCAGCAGTTGTGGGTTGGAACCACTGAGAGGTGTGCACACAGCTGGACTTTAAATATGGTGCCCGGCGTGATGAATCCTCAAGGTGATGGCCTAACAGGCGAATGTGAGCCTGCCCGCCATGGAAATGGCATGTATCCCGGGAATGCATAATTAACACGGCGGGTTTGAGACGATATGGCATGAAAAGCTGCCATTGCGGCCAGCGAGTAAAATGTTGTTTTACTCACCCGCTACCACACTTCGTGCATATCTGGGACGATTCTACCCCTCATTTTTTTCAATGTGTCTGGTGTCTGGCATGCCCTCTTGCACTCTTCATTGAACTGGGGTTGATCATTTGGGTTAATGGTAATGTTACAGTGGGGGGTATGCCAGGTCATGAGGTTACAGATTGTGGTTGAATATAATTTTCTGGTTCTCTCACCACTTCCCACAGACTGAGTCAGCTATGTCCTTTAGGACTTGGCAAGCTTGTTCAGTATCGAGCCACTCTTGGTGATGGACACTGAAGTCTCCCATCCAGAGTACATTCTATGACCTTGCCAACCTCAGTGCTTCTTCCAAGTGGTGTTCAACATGGAGGAGTGCTGATTCATCAGCTGAGGGGAGTGGTACCTGACATCATGAGGCTTCAAGGGGTCTGCAGTCAATGAACAGGGCAACTCCTTGCCACCAGTAAACCATTGTATCGCCACCTCTCCTGGGTCTTTCCTGCTAGTAGGACAGGACATACCCAGGGATGTGGTGGTGGTGTCTGGGACATTACCTGTAAGGTATGATTCCTTGAGTATGACTATGTCAGGCTGTTGTCTGACTAGTCTGGGGACAGCTCTTTCAATTTTAGTACAAGCCCCCGAATGTTAGGAGCAAGGTTGACAGGGCTGGGTGCGACATTGTCGTTTCCGGTTCCTCAGTCTATGCCAGGTGGTCTGTCCGATTTCATTCTTTTTCAATTTTGTGGCTTTCTCCGTCATTTCAAATGATATTTAAGACAACCACATTGCTGTGGGTCTGGAGTCACATGTAGCCCAGACCAGGTAAGGATGGCAGATTTCGACAATGGTTTCATGCTCACTATTTCTGAGGCTAGGGGCTACATAGTACAGGGGTGAGGGGGTGGACAGCTCACCACACCCTTCCCCTCCCCCATCCCTGAAGCTAAGTCAGCTGGAAGCTGACTTGCTCCATGCCAGCCTGTCCTGCAGCCATAAAATGCTGTGGGCAGACCAAATTGTTGGAGAAAGGGACTTCCACCCCTCTCTGGGGAGGAAGTCTCCCCTTGGGTGCTGCCTGCCAATCCAATTGGCCGGCAGTCCCAATCATACCTAGATCTTATTAGTGGGCATTGCCAGGACTGCAACTAGTCCCAAGAAGGCCCAATGGATCTCGGAGTAAGTTAAGTCCGGGGTATTGGGAGAGGAGGGTTTGGCAAGCTTAGGGAAAGAGGTGATGGTGTGAGGGTGGTGGGTTTCAGACAACAGATGGGTAGGAAGAAAGAGAGGGTACTATCTTAGGGGAGCTGCCACTGATGCACAAACGGTGAACCCCCTCCCAGAGATATTTCCCCTCCTTCCCACCCTTTTAAAAGAGAAACAGCCTGTACACTTCCACTCAACTACCCACGCCAACTGTATTATGGCATGGACAATGTATTATTGCGATCAGTTGGCTTATTAACAAGCTCAAATTGACCCCTAATTATTTATGTGAGCAAGAAAGTGGTGGGCTGGGCACCCACTCTATTTCACATCCCCCTCCCACCAAAAGCACACCCACTTTAGCTTTATTGAATTCCAAATTTATTAATTGAACTTAAATTCCACCAGCTGCCATGGTGGGATTTGAACCTGTGCCCACAGAGCATTAGCCTGTGTCCCTGTGTTACTTATCTAGTGACATTACCACTATACCACTGCCTCCCAACTACCTTGTAGATAGTGGAGGCTTTGGGGAGTTAGGAGGTGAGTTACTCACTGCAGAATTTGCAACTTCTGCTTTGGCAGCTGTAGTAACTATATGACTGGTCAGTTAAATTTCTGATCAGTCATAACCCCCAGTATGTTGATGGTGGGGGATTCAGTGATGGTTATGCCATTGAATGTTAGATATTTAGATTCTCTCATGTTGGAGCTGGTCATTGCCTGACACTTGTATGGCACAAATGTTACTTGCCACTTATCAGCCCAAGCCTGAATGTTGTGTTGGTCTTGCTGCATGCAAGAGGGAGTTGAGGCATGGCGCTGGAGCAATTTGCAGAGATAAGTTACAGGAAGACCAAAGAGTGATTTTTTGACAGAAATCAGGAGAGGGAATGCAGTGTGACTGAGGGTCAGAAAGTATGACAGTAACAATGGAGTGAGAATTAATAAGGAGCAGATAGTTCAGAATGGCACATTAACTGATAGCACAACAATAAAATGATAGGTTATCTTTGCTCAGGAGAGGGGACCAGACCAGTTAGCTAACACAATGCCAACCATGCAGGATTCGAGCTGAGGTAGATTTGGGGCCTGCTTCCTTGCCCCGCCCACCCCATGATAAAATCACAATATGAGCCATGATTTAGCAACCCTTGAATTAGTTGAGGGTGTTACTTGAAGAAGATGATTTTTCAGGAAGGTATTTAAATACCAAATACTTTGAATGACAAAAGACTTAATTGATTGATGAGAGTTGATAGAAATGGTCATTGCCATTTCAACTTCTCCAAGAATTCATTTACATCACTGCCTGGATCATCAGCTGTTGTGGAATTCACTGATTTACATCCATTAATTTCTGTGGAATGAAAACGAGGTGACTTCCTGTGGGTGATGCATTCCGCCAGATGGCAAAGTTGAAGATTGTCCCCTCATGTCAAACCTAGCTTGCAGCCCTTGAGGTAACAAAGGATCACACTCGTGGTAGTACTCTTGGCTCTAAGACAAAAGATTGTGGGTTTATAACCCACTTCAGAGATTTGAGTGCAAAAATCTAGGCTAACACTTCAGTGCAACATTGAGGGAGTGCTGCACTGTCAGAGATACCTCTAAACTGAGGCCCCACCTGCTATCTCAGATAGATGTAAAAGGTTCTATGGTCATATTTTCAAGAAAAGTAAAGTGCAAGAGCAATCCCTGGTGTCATGGCCAATATTTATCCTTCAATCAATGCCACTAAGCTATTTGATTTGATCATTATCACATTGTCGTTTGTGAGAGTTGGTGTGTGCAAATTGGCTGCTGTGTTTCCTACATTTCAACAGTGAATACACTTCAAAAGTACTTCATCGGCTGCAAAGTGCTTTGGGACAGCTTGAGATTGTGAAAGGTGCTATATGAATTCAAGTCTTTCTTTTTAGATTCTAATGTTTGTATTGTGGATTAGATGTCATAGGACTGGAATAATAAAGAAATGACTGCCTGTACACAAGGTTTCCCAAGTGTGGTCTGTTTTGGGTGATGATTTGTGACTTTGTCACAGGCTGCCTTTGCTTCCCTAGTGGCTGCAGAAAGTTCCTTCAAACCAGTGAGAGCAATGCACAGGTCCAGACTAGAAGCCTGAAAACATGGCATCTTCAAGAGGGTGATATCTCTTTCTTAAAATTGCTCTCAGAAGCAGTCAAAGAAGCCGCCTCCGTTTTCTCAGCCCTCCAAAAGCAGAAAGTTCTTCCTCATGTACTTTAAAGAAAGGACTTGTATTTATATAGCACCCTTTGCACCTTCATACTGTTCATACTGTTCTAAAATACTTGACAATCAATACATTACTTTTTGAACTGCAATCACTGTTATATAGATAAACATGGCCTGAGTTTATCCTTGGCGGGTCCACGACCGGTCAGGAAATGGGCAGTTGCCTGCGATTGGCCCCTGACTGCGATTTAACGCTGGCTGGCCAATTAAGGCCCACCCAGCGTGAGACGTGTCCTCCCAATGTTTGGGAAGGGGCAGGCAGGGCCGGGGACCTGTCGTCTGCCAGGTCCAATTGTGACCTGGCAGCTGGTTTAAAAATGGCATAGGCAGCTCCTTGAAGGCTGCCAGGGAAGAACAAATCTTCTGCGTTGTGAACACTGAAGTTATGGAATCAGGTGCGCTGGAAGCACCAGGCAGGAGGACAGGTCGGGTGGGCACCCGGCTCCCAAGTTTTCGAATGAGCGCCTCGTGGTCCTCCTGGAGTAGGTAGCTGCCAGGAGTGACACCCTTGTCCCCAGAAATGGAAGGACGAGGCCACCGCATCTAACAAAAATAGCTTGAGATGGCGCGGCAGTGCCGGTCAGCAACCAAAATGTTGTGCAGCGCACATGGGTGCAGTGCCACAAAAGGCTTGATGACCTGCTGTGCTCGGGAAGGGTCAGTACTGTGTTGGCATAGATCAGTGTGCTGAAGTGTTAAGTCTGGCTGTCCCCCTGTGGAGCTCAGGAGTGTTAAGAGTCTGAGTGCCAACTGGCAATGATGCTGGAGTTGGTCAAGGGGTGAGCCCTGGCTGCTTGGGCTGAGTGCCTTGTGGCTCAAGGGCCATAACTCGGATGTGACCAGCAAGGAGTTCCTCAGGTGGGGTTGGCCTGGCTGCAATAGCGCTGCAGATAGAGAGTGGGCTTATTCATGAACCAAAACAACATTGAAAGGTCGCGGACAGGTGGAGGCCTCCAAAACCTCCTCAGCCTATCCAGATTCGAGCAGGACGCCTGGGAGCCATGCACCTCAGTCAACCAGCTGCGGAGAGGCTGGGGTGTCACACAAAAGTAAGAATACAGTGCACAGATGTGAAAGCTTGGGATGGTGCAAACATTCTTGTGTCATCTCATTATTAATAGGAGCCTCAAAACTGGATTCCCCATTAATCATTGCAAAATGATGGCACCATGATGCAGATCTCCATTGTCTCACCAGGGTGCCTGACATGCACAGTGACAGTGTGATGACTTAAACTAATGAAATGTTCTTGTTCTTCCTTAGATTTGCTAGCACACATTCAATCGCAGGACCCTGAGGAGTCACCCCGATGCCGGAGGACTGCCAGACTTCACTTGCACCTGCATCATACCCGCTCTCTGAACCAGGCACCAACGTAAATACCAGCACCTCGGTGGCCATTACATCCTTGGCTAGAATGCCGGAGCATAGCAGTGAGGGAACTTCATACTCATTTGAGGAACAGGCAGAGGCAGAGAGTGCCCAGGGCTCTGGCAGTCAGAGGACTGCTGGAGACCAGGACGATGTTCAGTTGAAGGCAAATGATGAGCCTCTGGAGTCGTCCATTTGGCATAAGATACTGGATGTCCAGCAGGATGTGCGGGAGGATCTGGCAGAGATCCATGAGGGTATGTGTGCCATGGTCTCTGTTGTGGAGGAGTTGTGGAGCATGAGCTTTACATTGACCCTCATGGCCAAGCGCACTACCTCCTCCATTGAGAGAGTGGTGACTGTTGTGGAGATGCAGCTCCAGGAACAGAATCAGGGGTTCCTGGGGTTGCGCTCGGAACTGCAAGCCCTCACACAGGCAATGACCTCAGGTGGTCAGTGCCAGTGTGGGAGATGGATGAGGCACCCAGATTCCCAGCTATCAATGGCGAGCAGGGAGATCCAGAGTGACCTCACATTGGCTCACAAGCTGCTTGTCGTCACTGTGGGCTCCTCTCAGAGTGCTCTGGATGATGGCAGCAGCTCCTCTGCCCCTCTGCCAGTGACCGTGGCATCTGATGAGGCAGCGATGACTGGGGAGATGCCAGCCATGGTACTGGCCGCTCCTTCCCAGGTGGGGCCAGCACAGGCTTCAATGGCCAGAGCACAACCTCTAAGGTCAGAAGGCCAACAAGTCACCAGAGTCAGCAGGCTGTCTCCAATGCCGCTGCCAGCAAGGCAGGGGGCCACCAAGATGTAGCACTTGTAAATGTAAGTTTAAGGCACCATGAGCAAAAGAGGGGCTGGTCACAGATGATCTTCTGTCCTGTAATGTTTTG